>NC_089174.1:58237696-58345493 GCF_009819655.1 Sylvia atricapilla
AATCTTCCCTTCCCCCATGACAAAAACGGGGGGGAAAAAAGAAAACACAATAAGAAAAGGGGGAAACTACAAGTGTTTAAAACATTGGAGTCACAATTTTAGCAAAATATAAAATAAGAGAAATATAAAAGAGCAGTAAACAAAACAATAAAAAAGAAGCTTGTATGAAAGAAGGAAATGGTTTAAGCTGCAAAAGCAAGGGGCTGTGCAGAGTCCCTGGAACAAAGACAAAATGGCCACTGCTTCCTGGGCAGCACACCTGCTCCTCTTAGGAAAAAAGCAGGATGACTGCCATTCCCAGCCAGTTCCTTATGGCCCAGGAGAACAAAGACAAGACAGGAGACAGGTTCTCCTGTCTCAGCCCTCCCCCGCCCCAGGAAAAAAAGGAAAACAAAGGGGACAAAACAAAACCTGCAGAGCTAGTTTTTTTTGATAGGGGATTTTGCATCCAAAATGCAATGATCCTATGACTGTGGCGTGGGTTCAGGGGCTCTCTTTCTCCACAGTGCAACAACTAAAACGTGGGCCTTGGGCAGCCTCTCCCTCTCCCTTCTCCCTCTCCCTCTCCTCCCTGCAAGAGGCAAAAAGCAAGTGGCAAAGGTGAAATTCACTGTGAAGCAGCTCTGGATTGCAAAATGTCATTTCCAGGGTTATGACCCAAAGAGCCCCGGGTGACCCACTTTGGAGCCCACAGAGGATAAAGTCCCTTTTTTCATTCGCTGTTTTGAAAGGGTCATCGTGCCACTCCCCTTCTGTGAATGGGGTAAAAGGTAAGGTTCAGTTTCCAGTGTCTGTGGAAACTGCCCTCCTCCTTGGCCCTTTCCCACCCCACATCTTGCTCATGGCTATAAAGTAAAATTTTTTTTGAATAAATACCACTGAAAACTCCACCCCCTTGTCTCTGTGCCCAAGACAATAGAAAATGGGAAGAAAACAGAGAAGGTAATGCTGGGACTTTGAATAGAGTTGTTATGCAAAGTAGGACAAGAATCATAACGCATATGCACATACACTTCACTTGGTTGGAAAAGGATCATAAATGTAGGTCTATTCTGTTCAGGGAATTTTGAAATGCCCTTCCATTTAAAGAAAAGTGCACTGTCTAGAGAACAATATTTGTATAACCATGGATGAATATGTTTATTTCTTTAAATTAGAAGTAAATTGCTAAAAAATTCAAATACTGATGCTGTATATTGCAGTTGTCCCCATTTGCATTTATATGATGCCTTTGCTGGAGATCTCAAATGAACTATGACTTGAAAAAAATATAATAAAGAGTTACAAAGGTTTCAACATCATAAATACATCACTGGCCACTTCACATTTTATAAAACTGAACTAGATGCAAATTAAAGAGGATTTGTTAGGTTCTTGTAAAAACATGATTAATGGGAAGCTTATGCTGACCCTAGGGCTTAATGAGAGTTACAATGTAGAATAGAAATCAGGGTAATTCCATAATGGTGACACAGCAATAATGGTAAACTATGGATACAAACTGACGTTGGCTGAGGTTATTTGTTGCTTCAAATTTATACTTTTGAGAAGTAAGTATTTGCTAACAATGCCTAGTAAAAAATTGCTACCGAGAGCCTTATTAAAGAAAAAAAGAAATCCCAAGTTAATCTTACTACAGAAAAGGGAAAAGCATGTAAAAGGAAAGAAAACAAAACCATCTAGTAGAATGAGGCATAATATTGAAAAGGGGGAGCAGACAAATATTTCTACACTGAAAATATTAGGTAATTCAAAAACAGAGTAAGCAGAACTAGATGTTAAAATAGACAATTCAAAGTTGAGTGATGCATTTTGGGGTACAGGGGATGCATCTAAAAAGCATAATTCTGTCACTTTTGGTTTAGAATCACTCAATATCATTGGGTAAATCGGTATTCATTGAATAGAAGCACATCATAACCTTTCTAGTGATGTGTGAACTAAGGAGGCTACAACAGGAATAATACTGCAAAGCTGTGGAAGGCAGTGTAAAATTTGAATTCATCATACAGTGAAATAGAGAGTAAAAGAGATCTGTGTGGGTTTTCCTTTCCTCTTAAGGAAATAAGCATTTTACCATGGACCGTGTAAAGCAATGGTGAAGTCTAACACAAGCTATAACAGCACAGCATTGACTTAATATATTATCAATTAAAATTTGAGAAAGAATTTCAGAGATATAGCACCATGTTGACAGCATTTGCAGTCAGCTTTCTTGAATATGCAGCATGTCGATTTAATTGGATCAGGCACTGATTCAGCAGTGAGCCAATCCTCAGCCTGAGTTTACACTGTACAGTTCTATACAAGTGATGTCTCCAAAATATTAAAATAAGGAAGGCAATGTGTGCAGTGCCACCGGTGAAGAATGTGTGTATATGAGTGTGTATACATACACACTCAGTGCATATAGAGGCAAAGCATACATCGAGTGTAATGCTAAACTTACCAATTTCTGCTGCAGGATGAAGAATATAAATTTTTGTTCTGCGAATTCAGCTATTTGATTAATGCAGCATTTTTAACATCTACAGAAATAATTAAACTTATTGACAAAAAAAATCTTTTCCCCAAAAGGAGTTTTTAAAAAGATGCATCATCATCATTAAAAAAACCACCAAAAAAACCACCAAAAAACCCCCCCAAAAAAACCCCACCAAAAAAACACCAAACCAAACCTATAATCAAAAGAAAGAAAGAAAGAAACAAACAAACAAACAACCGCAAACAACTTTTTCATTAAAATAGGATAGTTCTGGTTTAATATGAACTGCAATATCTCTTCATTTTACAGTACGTAATGTCAAAAGGTTTTGGCTTTCACTGATTATCCTCTCACTCTAGGAGAGAAACAATTACACCAGATACCAGAACTAAGCATTTCTGCCAGGACATCATTGAGATGCAGCAGTACTGAGATCACCTGCTTGGTAAACAGTAGCTGTGCTTGGGGGAAAAAAATCTTCAGTAAATACAGCGCTTACCTATAACTACCCTTCAGAAAAAGTAATGTCCAAGGCAGCAGACAAATCTTTTAAATCTTTAAAAGATTTAACATTACTTTCTTCTGGTGAACCTATCTGTAGTGGGTCTCAAGAAAGCATGCGGAGAGACCAATCCTCCAGTGTGCCACAAGAAACATTTTTAACATTCACTGTAAATAACAAAATATCCCATTTGTAGAAGTCACTGTTGAAAAAGAATGGTGAGGTTAACTGGGCCCATGAATGCCCACTTTACACCTCCCATAGAAAACTTAGAAAGAAACTTGAAATTTCCTATAATGTTTCAAATAGCATGAAATGCTTTCAACAATGATCAAATGATCAAAATTTTTAAATTATTGATATTTTAAATGGATAGGCTGCCAGATACAATCATTGACTGAGACTATAAGACGGGGAGGCAGCAGGGAGATCCCTTCCTGTGTCTGCAGTATTTTGTATTACTATTCCGCTCTTTAGTTTCACTAAAGCAAAAAACTCATAGAAATTTTAATGGTTCTTAGCTATATTAAGTTATTTTTTCTCTTATGGGCAATGTCATGAAGGATTCTGCATGATAAAGTAAGGAAAGGATAAACTTGGCCATGAAAAGGATTGTTCAGACAATACTTTTTGAAAAACATTGACCTGCATCTTGAGTTTTTTAAAGAAAGAGGTTTTATTTCAAAAGTTCTGTAGTACAATGGATTTACAGAGTAAGTATATTGTGTGTAGAGCCATCTGTAGCAATATTACAAACCTACTGTGTCTGCTGAGTGCTTTAATAACTTTCAAACTATGCATAATTATGTATGAGTTTGATAAGGCAAAAAATTGTACATTGAATTTGTCAGTAGTCAAAATTTAGATTCATGCTGCTGTTATCTTCGCACAGGATTTGTTAGAATAAAGAAGTTCCCAATCACTATAGGGATTTTTTTTATTCAGTACTATCTGGAATTTCATAGATTATTGTAGCCTGAGAAATTTAATCCAGCATGTATCATTACTCCTTAAGCATCATGCTAAAGAACATATATCACTCACCCTTTTTTTCTGCCTTTTTTTTTGGTAGAGTATATTATCTGATTTAGCCTATACATTTCATCATAAAGAATGAGAAAATGACATCTAAAATAAGAGAAATTAAATGGAGACTCTTTACCCATTTAACTTCATTAACTACAAAGTATTTAAAAGGAAAAACATGATGAAGCAGACATAAAAATCAGGGAAAAGTTGGAAAATATTTCTGTATATAAAGAAAATTGTGAGTAGCATGTTGTGGCATCTATGCAGTGCTTTAATATCAGTTTCTTTGGTAAGACCCAATTACCAAGCAGCACAGCTTTGATAAGTCTGCATCTGTGGTAAAAAGACCAGATGTGTAAAAATAGAAATGGAAAGCTTGGGGGAAAAAAAAATAAATAAAAAGCAAGTAACCCAGAGAAAAAAAAATAAAAGGTTTGGATTCTCATCCCTGTAATAACACAGTCAAGCTCTGTTTTGAAATAGATTGGTTGTCCAAGTAGGTGTCCTAAAGGTGCCATTAGGCATTTGAATGCCAGCTGGTGTTTGAAAGCTTATCAGTCATACAGCCATTAATTGACATACTGCAGGAGTCCAACGTTGTCTACAAAAAAATTGGAAAGGCTTTGTTCACCTCACGATTAGAACAGCAGAGGGAGCTGTCAATCTTCTCAGGAACAAAGATATAATGACACCCAGCTTCAGAGATGGGCAGGTATTATCCAAGCAATTCTAGAGCACCACGCAGGGCTTGAGTAGCTGTTTTACACTGTCCAAATATACAGATAAATGTGGAGTTCCATGACTTCATAGCTTGACCAAGGCTGACAAACCTCTACAAATAGTTGAAAATCAGCCAGAATTTACACTATCTCTAGTGATTACCCATTGAAATCTCTCTGCTTTTTGCATTTTTAATATAGCTTATTTATTATACTTTTTTTTTTTTTTGGTCTATTGATAACTTCCTAGAACCTCTCTTTGGTTTCTTCAAGCTAACTTTCAAAGCTATATCTATCCTACTAATATATGAAACTCTTCTTGACTGTTTATAAGTCACTGGTGCTCCAACATGCATGACAGTAAGAGCAAAGTAAAAATATATGCCAGAGCAAATATTGCAATAAAAATAGAAAAAAGATCGTGTTCCAGTCATGTACTTGACACAAGGAAATGAGCAATTATCTGTTTCTTCAAATTTCCTTCTCAGCATTTAAATAACTGCTCTCCTTTCACTTTTTGTCTTGAAGCAACCCAGACTAAAACAGTTTTTTAAGTGTGGCATTGTATGGTGCTTCAATTACAGAGTATTTAAGCACAGAAAAAAAAGATCATTAAATGTTAAAAGACAGATTTATTCAGTGTCAGCTCAACACTACTTGAGACATGGTACAAATCACCTCTGTCTGCCTTCACGTGACTGTTAAATTTGCCCAAGGCAATCCTTTTTAAAATTAAGTTTAATGGTAAATACATGATAGTAAAATTAGATAAGCTTTAAATCAAATTTATTGTTTATAAAGGTATAAACAATTCTGCCTTAATTTGAAAATCAACTGTATTTTCATTTACTGCTAATATTTATTTGAATAAATCATTAAAATAGCAATTGTAATACTTTTCTAATGAACATAAGCTTTTGGAAATACTATCAGAAGTTCGAACTATAGCCAATGGGTAAAATGTTAACCTAATAATCAAAAGATAAGAATTAAAAAGGTCATGAACACTTGCAAAATCTTAGCAGAAAGTTCCTCTTATCTTCTCTTCATTGCAGTTTCTAGCCTTCATTTTACTCTATGTTTGCATTTTTTTGATCTATGGGTAAGGTAGAATATGCCTCTATTTTTCACAGAAATATATGGTCTGGCAATATGAAGAGCTACTGGATTCCATTATCTTCATACTCCAAGGAATTCCATACCATTATTTTATTATTAAGTTTTTTTTATGAATGTGTTGTTGAAATACCCTTAAAAAAAAGAAAGGTTCATAAAAGAGGAGGGTACATTGTCTCTACAGCTCATTCAACTTTCAGCGTACTTCCAGCTACTTTTGCAAAAAAAATGTTATCCTTAACACATTATGACTTGGATTATTTGCTATCACGTGTTCTGACTAACTAAAACAGTATTTTGAGCTACTCTCATAATAAAGAATTTAAGGTCAAAAGTGTCGCAGCTACGCAGAGACTTGTCTCTGATGCTGACAGCCATAACAAGGGTCAATTAGAAATGCAATGGCTGTATGATTTTTTTGAATTGCACAATGACTGTGGCTATTCAAATATAGTACTCTGCTTAGTCAACAGCTATTTTTGCCAGCTTACATTTACTTACATAATCAAGTGAAATTTTGATGCTACAGAAGTTCCTTTTACCACAATATCAGATGCTGTAAAGCAGCATATACTGAGTTGTATATTAGTGCCAAGATACAGATGCTTTTGCAAGTCATTTGTCCAAAATGTTTGAGAAACCATTTTCTTTCTTATTTTTAGATGTAATTTAAAAACAACATGCTAGGGAGTATGGCATTCTATAATGTGGGTCAAACTGGACTTCCTTTTCTTTGTTTGAAAAACCTGTGCAATATTTAGACTGTTAAACTTTTCAAATGTTTTAACATCATAGATTTTTGTTTTGTCACAGTGTTCTTTTGTGAATCTTTAGCTACATCTCTTTGTTTCTGACCACCTAGTTTCTAGGAATTTATCTCCTCTATTTTCTCTTTTCTCTATCTCTTTTTTTTTCCAAGAATAATTTTATGGTGCATTCTAAGTCTTGAAGCCAACAGTTAAAACAGTTAGAAGTGCTATTTGAATTGGTGTATGAAGTTTTTAATATGATACCATCTATATATCATATTGCAGAAAATAATTACATTTTTTGAAAGGTCTTCAATTCATATTAGATATTCATAAGCTGAAAAAAATCTCCTAAAAACTGGCAGTTCAGCATGTAAATCTCAATGTTATCCACATGTGAATTGCTGTAAAACAATGAATAAATGTGATTGAAGCACTTGCTCTAGCAGCTGCATAAATCAGCTGCTCTGCCTTGATTCTTGTTACTTTATACTTTTATCACAAAGAGAAGGAAGCTTTTAATGTCATAACAGAATCTGAAAACATTAGCTGTTCCTTTCCTTATTGAGCTTTTTATATACTCTATATTTGTGAATATGACACTCACACCCAAGCATTACATATTGGTTTTGTGTGTGTGTATATATATATATATACACACACACACGTATATGTATACATGGTAATAAGCATTTAATAAACCATTTCTTCCCTCTAAACATGAAAACATGTACAGACTGGCTGCAATAATCTCCATGAATTGTTAACCAGGGATCAAACTGGATTCCTGAAGTAGTATGTACTTCAAATCCATCAACCAGATATCTCAAGTCTGAATGTCCTTATTATCTTTTCCCTATAATCTTTTAATAATTTTCACAAACAATTTTGCTTTGTGACCTTTTCCTTTTTCTAACCTTTGTTAGATTTCATCGAAAACTTGACTTAAATATTGCTCTGTCTTTTAATATTTGAAAATATTAGGATGCTTCCCATTTGAAAACAGTCTTATCTTGAGAGTGGTTACACTTGTGGAAATTTTTCTCACTCATTGGGGTATTTTTTTTTCTTTTTCATAGTTTTTGTTTTTGTTTAGTTTTTTTTTATTCTTATTCTTATTATTGTTAAATTATTATTAATTTTCTTCAGCTGGGCTGAATTCTTCTCTTTTAATAAGGAATTTGTACGAGAAAGACCAAGCCAGCGATTAATATGAGGGTAAAAGGCCTCTTGGGCCTTTCCACCTCACTACTGTTCACATACTGCTACAGAGGTACCATAAAAGGAAATAAATTTTATGTATAGGTAACATTGGACGATTCTTCTGAAAGCTTTCTAGTTCAGATTCCTTGTAAAGGATGGCTACTAGTGTTTGATTGCCCCTAGAGGGTGGATGAGGGTGAAGGGGAAAGCAAAGAAAAGAAAAGAAAAGAAAAAAGAAAATTTAAAAAAAGGGGGTGCATTGGAAGAAGGAAAAGGTTATTGCTTTAAATCTGAATGTTAAGTTTCTTTGACCCACTGTGCTCCTAGGGTCAGTCTTGCCCTATCTTCTCTCTAACATGAAGACAGTAATGCTCTCCTCACTGAAATCTCTTCATATTGGATTTACTCCTTTACATACAATCAGTACATTTTGCTGACTGCAGGTACAGAACATTGGAGTGTTGAAACTCTGTGGCAATATTCTCTTGCTTTTTCCTTTGTTGAAGCTCTCAGTATTTTCTTAATGGGATTCTAATGAAAGGCAAATATGTTCTTCTGTGTTGATGTCCCCTAAATTAAACATCTTAGATTAATTTTGAGAAAAAAAAAATCCATACTTTTTTTTGGTAAAAGCATAAAAAAATTGTTTTTTCAGTCTGAAGAATAATCAACATCTTAACAAGTGTAAACTGATGTGGTCACAAAAAGTAAAACCAAAATACATAAATACATGTCAAGACTCATTCACTTTTACTTTAATGCTCTTATTCGATATTTAAGTCCAGAGTATTAAAAATTATCTTTGTTAAGAGACCAAAGTTCTTTTCAGAACAATTTATGAAAATTTCATTACCTGTTCTGAGAACATTCTCAGAAACTGAAAATTACTTGGAAATCTCTTACCTTACTTCATCTTCTTCGAGAGTTGTTTTTTTTTCTCAGTAAGAAAGATGTTGCTATTATTACTCGTACTGGCATAGTTCACCTATAAAATATTAGAACTAATTTTCTTTAAAAAGCAGCTACTTAATTTTTTTTTACAAGGACTATCAAGTTTTACTCTTCTTCTAGAATAAGTGACTGAATAAGCTATTTGGAATTTGACAAAAAGTGTGAGACCCAGAGCTTTAAAATTATAATAATTGTATATATGTAAATGATGTCATTTGATCCTGAAGTAAATTGTCTTCCTCAAAATTAAATGTAAACATTTTATGCACAGATCCAATGCATTACAAAAGCGGTAAGTTCATTATAATGAAACATTAAAAGAAAAGGGTGATCTTTCTTTTTTTAAGTTATAAAATTAATTTTACAAATTTAAAATACAGCTTATGGGAATAGAAGTTGATCAGGTGTACCCTTTTTCACTAGAAGGAGCATTGATATGCCCATTTGTTTCCTGTGCTAGGAAGCTGCCCCTTACTTTATGTTAACTGTCTGTGTCTACAGTGTTTTGGAGATAGGGGCTGTAGTACTATTGAGACAAGTATTTGATGTGATACAGAATACAATCTATGGGTATCTATCTATGTATGTCTCTAGGAAGTCACTCGTGGAGCTAGAAAGAAGAGCCTTTGGGTAACAAAAAATAAAAGCATTTGTCATGTAAACAATTTAATTTTTAGCTTTCTTATTCAGTGGGTGAGTCAAACATTTAAAAAAGAATGTTTCTGAAATGCAAGCAAGCTGTATAGTCAGGCAGATGTGACCTTTTCCATCAATATCGTAGAAATATTGTTTGATATATCAAATTATTTTTTGTTGATATCGTAGAAAAAATATTTTCACTGGACAGCTTTTCTTTTCATTTTTACAAGGCTCTTCACATATATGTTATGGCCAACTAAACCAATGGAAGCTTTTATTGTGAGTGCAGAAGAAGACACCTTATAATTCAAAAAAATTGTATGGGAAGAAATAAAAGAAAAGGTCAGTCAGAAAGACCATTTGGACATTGAAAATGGTTCCTGCACATAAGCATCCAGGCTCTGCAAAACCTCACTTTTGGAAAGATTTCAGGAATAACCTGTAATCCCTCTCTCTACTGTTGGTGTTGTGGTCAAAGCTGACAATGACATTTTTGTAACAGTTTGCCATGGTTTAATGCCAGCCAGGAGCTGAGCCCCATGCAGCCATCTACTTATTGCCCCACCAGCAGGACTGGGGAGAGAATCAGAAGGAAAACGGAAGATAACTCATGTGTTGACGTGAAAGATATTTTAATAGGGAAAAATAAGTCTATGCACAAAAGCAAAACAAAACAAGGAATTAACTGGGCAGGCAGGTGTTACAGCCATCGCCCGGGGAGCAGGGCCCCATGGTGTGCAGTGGTGACTTCGGGAGACAAACACCATCACTGCAAATGTCCCCTCACTTCCCCTTTCTTCTCTGCACTGTGCATTCTGACATGGTGCCACATGGTCTGGAATATCCCTTTGTTCACTTGGGGTCACCTGTCCTGGCTATGTCTCCTCCCAGCCTCCCAAACACCCCCAATTTCCTTGTCAGTGTGACAATACAAGAAGCAGCAAAGGCCTTGGTTGTGTGCAAGCCCTGCTTACCAATAAGAGAAACATCTCATTTATCAACTCTGTGTTCAGCACAAATCCAAAACACTGCCCTGTATCAGCCACTGTGAAGAAAAGTAAGCCTACCCCAGCTGAAACCAGCAGAAAATTACGTCAAGAGAAAATAAATTAGATGGCAAAATCAAAATTTAAAAACATATTCCCAGTTACAATTTATGTCTAATTACTTTGCTAGGAGAATGAAATAGGAGTAAAATGAATGTATAGGTAATCTATGAGTGATTAAAATAGAAATTATTTTTTATAACAGATGATGTTTATGACTGGAGAAATAGATTTCATGGGTTTTGGGAGGTTTGTAGCAAAGGACATTTTTTCTGCAATTCAGATGAATTTATTTTTTTGTAGAATGGTAGAATGGAATGTAAAACTGTGGCTAGGGATCCATGGATACAAATATTTCTTAATTCACCCTGCTTCATATGCCAGGTAGGCCTTGTTTTCATAATTTAAAAAAATTAAAGGGGCCTTTCTAAGGGAATTAATGAAATAAATGTTTGGAAAAATAGAATCCTAGGAAAGAGTTCACAAGCAATATCAAGCTGTTTGGTTATTTAAGAGATGAATAGAACTGAAACCTGTGAAGGATCTATTATTCCAAAACATCCATGGAAATCGCTCTTGGGCTGGTGGAAGACTGTGAAGAGCTGGTTCTCCCTGTGTGTAAATACTTCTATAGACTTTCAGTAATGCAGTAGTTATTTTTTTTAACCTGCTAAAATATCTGTGATTGACTGAAGAGTAAGTATTTTGCTCTTGAAGGCTGAGAACTGCACACATTATGGGAAGTTGTTTGGACAGTTTCTGGTGGGGCTGTTGACTCAAATTTTCTGAGCCCTAGAGGTGATAATCATAGAACAATCTTTCCCTCCTGATGGCTTTAATCTAGAAAAGGTTATGTGGTCTCGGATGAAATAACCTAAAAAATCAACATCTTGCCCACAGCACACTGTTAAAACTGTGATGAGCAGAAGCATTCCTGCTGGGTGCTCCTTGGAAAAGCTTACCTCGGAGAGACTTTTGGTTAGGAATCTGTTTTCCACAAAAATACCCTGCTAAGTTTTGCTGGCTTTAAAGAAACACTATGTAGAGCTTGTCTCTTCTTTTTTGCCTTCCGTTTCAGGCTCTTGAAAACATACTGAATGAAGGTGAGTGTATTTATGGGTGCATTTATCCATTATTGCATTCTTTGTACACACAGGGTAAAAGCATAGAGAAAAAAGTGGCTTCAGACAAACAGAACTCAATAAACTTTGCAGGTATAGAGTGGTCATTTTAAAACAGATTAAAATTGCTCTTTGTTTTAAAGCTACAAAAGACTCTCTTTAAAATGTGTATAAACAATATGCAGGAGTGCATGATAAGAACATATGCCCTAGTTCCACTAATACACTCCATTCTGCAATTAAGAAAAAAAAATCTATCTATTGAAATGTTTTTAGATCGCCAAAATAATAGCTTGCACATCAAAGAAAAAATAATAATCCATCTTGTCTACCTAACCTGCCAATTCAGACTGGGTTTCTCCTCAATGCTATATTTGTTCTTCTTAGTTTTATCACTATAGTTTTTGTCAGTATAGTATATTTTCTAGTATTCTGTCTTACAGAAGACTTGTTTTACATTATGAAGATTTTGTAGTTGCTTTTTTCCTTGGGAAACTGTTCAAAAACAAAGGAATAGTAATTGTTAGACAATATTGTCAGTGGTCTGTTTAGTCTTTCTTTCTGACTACAGGAAACCCAGTTTATCTCACTCAGACAGAAAATCCCATTTTACTGATCAATCCCATTTTAAGTTTTGCAATCTCATTTTATCAAACTTTAGAGTTTTTGAAATGTTGTGGGTTTTTTTAGAGAAATAAGTAACTGGTAAGAAGGAAGAAGATAAATATACTCAAATGGCCTCATGAATCAAAATTCCTTCAATATTCAGACCATTCAATCCTACTGGAAAGCTCATGTGATTGAGTGGTCAGCATAAGGATTCTGAGAGTTGCAATCTTTTATCTGAGAAATATTTTAAAGTAACCAGCATACTGCAAATTTTATTCCTATTACAACTTTTCATTTGCTGCACCTCATCTATTCATTCACCCTTGAGAGTGGCAAAATCTCCTTGCACTTAAATGATTAACATACCTTTTAATTCACTGATTTTTCACATGATCTGCCAGTCATTTATTTTTTAATTTTTTTTTGTTTGTTTTATAAAACATTATTAAAAAAAACAAAACCAAAAGCACTAACAAAACTTTCCTTAAAATACTAATAATAATGCTATTAGAACCCTCATAATGGTTTATTTTAAATACTGGATAAGCTACAGTTATGTTATCCAGAACACAAGTGGATTATTGCCTTGTAAAGCAGCATGATAATGCCATTCTTGTTTCATTAGAGATGCACATTATGTTCTGTACATAAGAAATCCACGTTATCTACAAGTGGATTGTATAACTCCAGAAGCTTATTTTATCCTAAGCCATTCATGAAGACATTCTGTTTTGACTTTATTACTTTGTTTTGCTTTTAATACACTTTGTTTGTTGTGAATATGTTTTCAAAAGTATTTTTCTTTCCATTTGCATTAACAGTAGGATACGTGATACATGATTATGTTAACATTGATGTCAGAGCATGCAAAAAATGCTGACATAAAATGTATCTGATGCAACATCCTGATGAGTCAGGTAATTTTAAAAGGTGTACTTTATTTTATAAATTTACTACACAGAGAACAGTGCCAGAGGCTTTTCCAAGGCATTACAGTATAATTCTCCTGTGACAACAACTCCAGTACTAGCATTACCATTAGAATGGGAAGATAAAAAAATAGAAATATTGAGAGTTTTTGGCTGACATCTGATCTT
The DNA here is from genome assembly GCF_009819655.1 of Sylvia atricapilla. Taxonomy (NCBI): domain Eukaryota; kingdom Metazoa; phylum Chordata; class Aves; order Passeriformes; family Sylviidae; genus Sylvia; species Sylvia atricapilla. The sequence goes on from NC_089174.1 coordinate 58,250,963, forward strand.
TTTGTTTAAGAAATCCCAAAAGTATCCCCAGTAAAGAGGGGAAATTTACCATTCTCTGTAGAGAATGTAAATTAGTAGACTATCAGTCATATTAATAAATAGATATAGACCTAAGACAAAGGTTTAAAAATCAGCACAAGCACTTCAGAAATTAATCCCCTCTCTTTCCTCTATCTAGTTTTACAAAAAATCCAAATGAAGGTTATGAAAACTGTGTTACATAGAAGAACAGTTTAGCCTATTGTATTTGTGACATTCACGAATCAAAATGAATCAGGGAATTTCTGGATTGGGAGACACAAATGCTGTAAGTAATGCAAAACTACATTTTCTTTTCCACTTTTTAATAATTCAACTAGGATGAAATAATGTCTAGCATAATAATTTGATTCAGAATTCAAGTTTAAGTTCCATACAAGGGTCACAGAGTTTTCTTGCATTAGTTTCTTATCTAAGTGCAAATATTTCTGCACATTTGACTTTCTGCATTTGATATAGTCTACTATGAATGAAGGAGAATAGAGACTAGATCACCATCTTTTCAGATTTCTCTATTAGGAGGTACATTTGCAGCACCCTTAGGGTGACACAAGGAAGAGTCCTTCCTACTTCAAACCTTCTCTATTTGGCAGATTTTGGCCAAATCATTAATACTGCTTAAATATAGTTTTTCTCTTCAATCACTAAAGGTATGGCAGTTGATCATGTTTATAGGTATTTAGGGGCTTTTAATTATGCAGATTATTCTGCTGACATATATGCACACTAATGAAATTTTACTAAATATACAGCAAATCATTATGCAGAGTACTTTTCACAATACTTTTAGCATTCAAGTCCATATGGAGAACTTTGTGCCCCATTAATTGTTACATTAATTAGATTATAGTGAATTGTTTTTCTATAAAGAGAGTATTTTAAAAGAAGTTTTCCTGTAATGTTTAATAAGACTAACAGAAAAATATTTGTGTTATAAATTGTATTTCTCCATTTTAAATTACAGCTTCTCCACATTTGAATAAGCCCTTTCTTTTTCTGTTGCTTGTGGTGTTTTAGTATGTTTCTGTATTCAGAAACACTTATCAATCAGAGGTTACTGAAACTAGATCAGGATTTACAAACTTAAAACACACCAATAAAAAAACACCACAATTTTAGTAAGCAGCTCAAAATAATTAAGACTTGAAATGAGGTTTGATCTTAATCTTACTAGTTGTAGAGTGAAATATTTAAAAAAAAAAATCTGTAGGAGACTTCTAAACTTGTTTATGCATTGCCTGAATCAGAATATGGGAAGTGACATACTAAACTAGTTGCTAACATTCCTGAGCTAAAACTGTCTTTCAATGCCTAGCAAGAGAAACAATCAAGAGACTTAAATGTGGAGAAAACAGTAGGTTTTATTTAAATTTTTCTATTGTAGTTCAGGCTAAAATGACTGACTGAAAAAAAGGCAGTTATTTAATGGAATTCAGGGGACATTATTTTGATTAGAGGTAACTTAACGTGCAAAAATATTTGCTGAGTACATTAGTCCATTAATTTTTGTTACCATTCCTCAGCTACACTAATGAACATAGTTTGACGAGTTGCATAGACAACCAAATATGGAAGAGAATATTTTCTACTATAGTTTAATAAAAATAAAATAATAAAAAACTTTTTATTAACATCTGCAATCAACATATAAGGAAGACTGCTTCTGAGTAAAATCTCAGAAATATCAAATTCCGTAATACTTTGGGCTTCAAGACTTTCTTTTTGGAATTAATTATTGCAGTCAATCATAAGAATCACTTTGTGCTATCCTGCTTCCAGTTAAAATTTTCCAGTGTTAAGAAACTTACTGAATTTGAAATATGTTTTACATTTTCTTGTGGGGTTTGGACCAGTTTTTGTTGTCATCTTGTTTTGATTTTCGTTCTCCTTCTTCACCTTGTCTGCTCTTATTGGCTCAGCATCTGTCTGCCTAAACTCTAAGAGCAGCTGTCCCTTGTCACTGATAGGGGCTGAAGGTCCCTGTGTATGATGGGAGAGGAAGCCTTTACTCGAAGCTCAGTGCAAAAATGATCCTGACCTTCCAGCATTCTCAACCACTCCCCAAAAGAATTATAGGAAGTCCTGTAAAGTTTAATCATTCATAGGCATATGTTCTACAGTGTGGTCTGAATGAAAATGAATCAGCAAGTGCAGTAGAACTGTATTAAAAAATGAACAGCCACACAAACAAAACACATAAGAGGTTCCAGATAAAAAATTCCAAATTCGTTCTGAGCAGAAAAAAACACCTAAGAAGGTAGTTGTGTCAGTTTCCCTGTGTGGACTGTTGAATGTGTGATGAGAGGCAGAAACCTCACACATGCAATCATCAAAAGTTATCAAAAAAATTAGAGACATTATGAACTGAGAGTTTTCAATGACTGTTCTTGCACTGTCTGCACTAAAGGAATGAGTACGCATCACCAAACAATGGAACTAGACAGTCAGGTGTATCCAGGACAGAGTTGTGGGTATGTGTAGTATTAAGAATAGCTTGTGGAATACCCATTAGTAGAAGTCCAACCCTCTGAACAGATTTTGCTAAACCAGTTGATAGGTGTGAATGTCCATGGATATCCAAGTGAACTGATCTATGTACTTGAGGAAGCTATAGACTCTTGATATCCTTATTACAAGAGAAAGAATTGTTGAGGAAGATATAATTTGGGACCATAAAGTGAGGGTGCAGAAACTCATGAACCTGTACTAGTAAGAACATATATTACTTTTAAGCACACATAACAACAAACAGAACAACTTGAAATTGAGGCCTTCTTTCCGTGAGACAAAATAAGGCAGGGAATAAAAACCTAAAACAGGTGTCTATGCTTTCTCAATGGAAGTCTTCTATCGCTGTGTGTATCAGATAATTCAGGTTACTTAGGAAGCTTCTAGGCAAAAGGAGGCACTATAAATACAAAAAATAATATTTCTACAATGGCCAGACTCTAAGGAACTTCTTTCTTAGTGCTAGAAAAGATGTTAGCATTCAGTGCGAAGTAGGTAATTGCTTGTAAAGAAATTGGAAGTCATCACAACAAAATTTAAATGTGACATCATGAGAAATATACACAGTATACATGCTAGGAATGGAGGCACAGGAAATATACCAAGAATGTGCTAGTTATGTGAACTGGGTGTCCACAAGAGAATGTGTGTGGGGAAGGATAGGGGCAGAAGGCACTTTACATCCCCAAAGATGTCAGTGATAACCTGTTAAAAATCTGTCAGAAATTTAATTTAATTTCATATTCACCTTCCATGCAAAGAACTACATACAGATCATCAATTAATACCTTTTATGGTAGATGATGTTGTGGTAAGGAACTCCCTAAGAAAGCCTCACTGAAACCCAGTAGTTTGTTTTATAAAGTAAAGCAGTTCTTCCCTTTGAAGGAGCACTGTTGAACAGTTTCAACCATGCAGTGCCAAGTGATATCTTGGAGATCATGGTGCACCCATTTCAGGAGTCACACAACCGAAAAAATTGCGTGCTTCTTGTCCATGGAGAGAAATCTCCTAAAAGTTGACAGTGAAAATGGTAGTCAAGAGGCAGAAACAACTGAGATAATGTCAAGCAAAAAAGTTTCTGTAACATAAGAGACAAAAGTTTCTGTATGCAAGAAAAACAGGTGCAAATCTAACTGCCAAAAAGGGTGTGTAATGCAGCAGCACAGGAGAACAGTCCTATTTATAATGGACAACACAGTGAATTTATTAATGACAGGCTAGGGACAACAACAAAAATGGAACACAGAAGGGAAGCACAGTGACAAAGAGAGATTGAAGAGAATACATTTTAGAAGGCAAGAACAAGTCCAGGACCAAGGCAATTTAGACCATATTCATTAACAGACTTCAAATAGGTAAAATAGGGAGAATAAAGTCCAAAAAGTACAGAAGTCATACACAAGAAAGTCCAAGAAAATTGTGTACAGAAAAATGAAAATTTTCTTATTCCAACAGCAAAAGTAAAAACAAAAATACAAAAAAAAATTACGACATAGCAATAGTAATATCTCCTTTACAAAAAAAGGTTTTCTTTTCTCTTTTCTTTTCTTTTCTTTTCTTTTCTTTTCTTTTCTTTTCTTTTCTTTTCTTTTCTTTTCTTTTCTTTTCTTTTCTTTTCTTTTGCCCTTTTCCTTCCTTTCCTTTCCTTTCCTTTCCTTTCCTTTCCTTTCCTTTCCTTTCCTTTCCTTTCCCTTTCCTTTCCTTTCCTTCCTTTCCTTTCCTTTCCTTTCCTTTCCTTTCCTTTCCTTTCCTTTCCTTTCCTTTCCTTTCCTTTCCTTTCCTTTCCTTTCCTTTCCTTTCCTTTCCTTTCCTTTCCTTTCCTTTCCTTTCCTTTCCTTTCCTTTCCTTTCCTTTCCTTTCCTTTCCTTTCCTTTCCTTTCCTTTTCCTTTATCCTTTTCTTTTTTCTTTCCCATTCCCTTCCTCTTCCCTTCCCTTTCCTTCCCTTCTTCCCTTCCCTTCCCTTCCCTTCCCTTCCCTTCCCTTCCCTTCCTTCCCTTCCCTTCCCTTCCCTTCCCTTCCCTTCCCTTCCCTTCCCTTCCCCTTCCCTTCCCTTCCCTTCCCTTCCTTCCCTTCCCTTCCCTTCTCCTTTCCCTTCCCTTCCCTTCCTCTTCCCTTCCCTTCACGGAACTTCCCTTCACGGAACTTCCCTTCACGGAACTTCCCGGAACTTCCCTTCCCTTCCCGGAACTTCCCTTCCCGGAACTTCCCTTCCCTTCCCGGAACTTCCCTTCCCGGAACTTCCCTTCCCGGAACTTCCCTTCCCGGAACTTCCCTTCCCTTCTCTTTTTTCTCTTTTTTCTCTTTTTTTTTTTTTTTTTTTTTTTTTTTTTTTTCTTTTCTTCATTATTTTATTCTATTTGGTCTGCAGCTTTCAAGTGCCTAGCAATGGGAGGATCCAGCAGGAATTCAGGCACGGGTCCAGCTGAACTTTGACTTCAAATTCAAGAAAAGGTTCAAAGGAACTACAGGGTGATAAACATCAGTCCTACGGCATGTGATGGAACAACTAATTATGGAAGCCTTTCTGAGATGCAGGAAGGACCAAAACGACATCAAACACCAGTAAGCATGGATTTACCAAGGGTAAGTCCTGCTTGGCTAATTTGATAACATTCTGTTATGGCTGGCTTTCTAGGAGAGGTGAGAGCAAATCACCTGGAATTTTCTGCCTAGGCTACAGTGAGGTTTTTCAGTGAGGCCTCCCTTAAGATTTTCTTAGACAACCTGATGGTTGTCTAAGAAAATAGTCTGTATGAGCACTGGTATGAGTGAGTATAAGCTGAGTCTAGGTCTGTTTTCAGTAGTATGCATGAAAGGACAAGGAGCAAGGGCCACATAAGAGAAACACAAGAGGTTTTGCCTCTGTAACTCAAGACCTTCTAACAACAACTGTGGTGGTGTATTTTGCTCAGGTTTCTGTATGATTTGTTCGATAAGATTTTACATAATGGTTTGTTCTGTAACCCCCTATGTTTCCCCCTGTATGGTTTACCCCATGTTCGGTTTTGTGTCAATCATTGGTTATATAACCTCCTGGTCCTGTCTGTCACTCTGGGGCCTCTCCCTGTGTCCAGAAATTTCCAGGGAAGGCGTCGAGTTATTGGGCAGGATTCAGACTTTCCCCTCCTATGGTGTTTTGTATGGTTGTTGCACATGTCTATTATGTTAAGAGCCACACCCTTACTGTACCCCATTGGTCCCTGACTGAACCCTCCCCTGTGTCACACCCCCTGTTAAAAGTCACAGCACAGAGGGGCTCGTGGTCTCTCAGGCTGGTGTCCTGAGGCGAGGACTCCACGTCCGGAGCCTCCAATAAACTTGGTTGGATACACTCCTGGAGAGTCCCTCCTTTCATTTCCTTTGCCATAGCCACGCTGCACTCCTGATAAGCCAAGAACCACTGTGTTGCTGTGGTGCCAGGGCTGGCCGGACAGGCGACACAGGCGCCCCCCTACAAACAAGCATGACCAAGCACTGGCATTGTTTCATCAGAGAACCTGGGGAGTCCTTGGAAATATTCAAAAGTTGTCTGGTCTTGGTCTTGGGTTTCTGGACAAGCCCTGGGTGACCATGTTTGAGCAGAAACATTAGACAGAACTCCAACATCTTCCAACCAGTTTTTCATGCAAAAGTTTGAAGGAAATGTTTTAGACATGATGAAATTCCAGTTTCCAGTACGACATTTCACTGGATAACCTTAGTAACAGACCAGAATAGGCTAGCAGTAAGAGTCAGGCCTCCTTGAAAGGTTCCATATTTCAAAGTTCTATTCCCAAAATATTACCCCTTGCTATCCCAAAATAAAAAGAAGTAAAGAAGACAACTCTAAAAGAATGAAAAAAGTTAGCAAAAGAAAAAAAATTAGAAAATTTTTATGGAAGAGCGAGGAATGGAATTCTGAGGAGAAGCCTTTGGGGGTGGTCATATATAACAACTCAGTCTGAGTGCTATCTGCAGGATCTCTAGAAATACTTTAATAAGGAACCTTATTTTGGAAACATAAAGACACTTTCTTTTATTAGGAGAGTGACAAGATACATTAAAACAAGCTGGGCTGTAGACAGATGTGACACTGTGGGGAGTCATTAAATAAAGCAAACCCAGTATATGACACCTGACTGCCCTGAGAATGCCTGTTATCTTTTCACAACAGAAGAGAAGGAGGTAGAAAAAACCCAAAACTGTTTCATTGCTTAACATTTGGTGTTCAGGGTGAGAGAATAAAGCAGACAGTAAACTTTTAAATGTTTTTGCCATTATAAGTACTAATATTAATATTAAGGTGATTATTATGATTATATTAGCAATAATAATAATTATATTAGTAATAATAATTGTATTTAGTAAGAATAATAAATTGGTATCAATATTTATAAATCTCCAGAGGAAAAGAATTGTTTGGAAGTCTGTAAGTAGGTCTGTCTGTAGATTGTCATTAGACTGTATGAAATGTTTTGCCAAATAGCAACCAGTATATGGGAAGAAAATTGTAGTCTTTAATGCTTCTCTTTTGGGCAATTTGACTTAATTTTAGGAGATTAATCACAGGCTTACCTTTCTATTTTATTTTTCCTTGGTTTTTTTTGTTTTTTTGGTTTTTTTGGTTTTTGTGGGTTTTTTGGTGGGTTTTTTTGTCTGTTTGTTTGTTGTTCATTTTGGGGGGTTTTGTGGTTAGATAGGGACAGGCGGCGCGGAAGATTTCGGGCTGTAACGGTGAGGGAAAGAGCAAAGTCCCATCCCCCTCTCAAGATAAGCTACCCCTGAAAGGAATGTAGACCCTCTACTAACATGTGCCAGTACTTTTCCACTCCAACTACTAACCCAGGAAGTGTGGCAATATCCTGTCTGACGTAGTAGAAGACCCGAAAGTATAAAACCTGAAAACTTTACTTAATAAACGTCTTTTGTAACCGTCTGCCATATTGGTACAATGCGTCTGTTACAAGACCCGACCCACTCATGAAAGCAAAGTGGAAGTCGTGCTGTATGCCTAAATACCAGAGCCTCCACTGTGGCAGAAACAGCGAACTGCTACAAGTGGTGCCGTAAACCCGGGAACGATTACCTCGGAGGACGGGAGCCACGCTTTGGGAAAGGCACAGCGGGTAGGAGTCGGCCGGTCCGAACTTCTGCAGAGGAGAAGGAAAAGGGGGACGCCCCAAGGACCCCGCGGAAAACATGGACCCCGTGACGTTGGTCGTGAGTAAAATAGCAACCCACTCGGGAATTGCGTGGGACAAAAAAGATTTATTTCTTGCTATTGCAAGGTTATCGGATCTAGGCGCGATTTCACGCCCTATAGACATATTAAATTCAGAGGGGTGGGAGAAATATACAGTTGCCCTGGCGGAAGATACAAAAGCCACCGGCAGCGGAAAAGTTTTAAAAGCATGGGGAAAAGTTGAAAAAGTGTTGCGAAAAGCAGTGGAAGAACAGGAGGCTTGGAACGCTGCAAAAACGTGTTTATTCACGGCTAAGCAGCCGGGGAGAGGGGACCGAGGGGGCGCAGGACCCTCCGGAGAAGCCCCAGAAGAGACGGGGGGGGGGGGCGCAGTGCAGCAGAGACCCCAGGGGAAAAGCGGGAGTCAGACGCGTCATCCCCCTCCACAAATACATGCATAAAGCCGCGGAGCACGCGGAAAAACCCCGGGTCCCCCCGCGAGAGCCCCCAGATCCGAACACCCCCGAAAAAAACCGCGGCTTCCCCGATAGTCCCTTCTTGCCGCATCCAGGGTCCGAGCGGCGACATTGCGCTAGGACCGGCGGCGGCGCCGCTCGCGCGGAGCGGCGGCGGTCCGGCGTGGTCCGAAGCGGCAGTCTCTCCGGGCGCGGAGACGCGGCGCGGCCGGGTGGAGGAGCGTGCGCGGTTCGTCTGGGAGGAACTCACGCGGCAGGCGCGAGACGCCGAGAGATTGGCTACCGCGGAGGGCATACACCCCCCGCCATATGGCCAATATGGTGCCGACGGTCCGGCGCGGGGGCGGGGCGACCAATCGCCGCTACCCCCCCCGCCATGTGGCCAAGATGGCGCCGGCCACGTGGAGCGCGCGCGGGGGAGGGCGCCACGTGGCGATGCGAACCCGGAAGTGCAAAACCCCGCGACCGAGCATGCGTGGGGGGTCGGAGGAATTCCGGAACCACCGACCTACATGGCGCATGCGCGGGAGAGCGGGGGGGGGGCGAACACGCGGACAAGGTCCCTTACCAATGTCATCTACCAAGCGCGGGGGCGAGCAAAAAGGGGGAACGTGGGACTACCCCCGCGAAAGGCGCCGGCGTCACCCCCGGTCGGAAGGGGGGGGCCGGGTGCGGGAGGCGGAATGGAGTCAAAGTAGAGGGGACATCCGAGCCCACCCGCGAAAGGCGGAACGGGGGCGGAGTCCGGGGAAAAAGCATGGGAAACCGGAAGCTTACCACCAGTTCACTTCCGATACGGAAGGGAGTTACAGCTCCACGGCGAGCTCTACAGAGAGCTCCGAGTCCGATTCGGAAACGGAGATAACAGATTTTATAAAGTTTACAGCGAAACCGAGCAAAACTTTTAACAATGTAAAGGAACAAACTCAGTGCAAACTAACCGATTTAAGTTTGTTCCCAGAGGAACGAGACACACCACCAAGCCGTCAGAAAGCACCAGAGAAACCCACGCGGGCGAGATCCAAGCACCAACGATATGCCTGTGTGATTTTGTTGCTGGGGTTTGTCGCCAGAGGACAAGCCAGCCCAGATTTCTACCCACACCAGCCATTCAGGTGGGTCATGAGACATCTTACCAGCGGTAAGGTGCTCAGAGACATCACCACACCAAACAGTCCATCCTTCGTGCTTCGTATTATCGATTTGTTTCCAGGACAACCAAAGGTAGACCCTCATTCTCCATTTTCATCACACACATACCTATCCTATTGGTGCCCAGCTTCAAACGCAGGAAAAAGCTATTGTAATAACCCCGGCTGGGGATATTGCGGACATTGGGGATGTGAGACCATAGTAACAGACGCCAGGCCGTCAGGGCCTGGGTGGGACCCACAAGAACCTGACAAATTCCTGCAGTTCACCTGGGCACCCGCAGGTTGTAAAACACCTCTCTCTGTACACGGGAACTCCTATCGATATAGCTACAAGATCCCAAAAATCCGAAAATGCATATACTATAACATGACAGTTTTGCAACCCACTCATCCTAGCTGGACGGTGGGCAAAACCTGGACAGTAGTCCTTCAAGGGTCAAAAAAGTGGGTGAACGTGCAAATTACCAAGTCTCAACCCTCAGAACCCAGAGCTGTGGGGCCCAACAAGATAATTAAAAGCACACAGACAAAGAGAAATATGACCTACCCTAGGGCTGCACCTACAGGTGTCAGCAGAACCCCAACTAGTGATGCAAAAGCCTTTCAGATGGACAAATTAGCTAGGTCAGATCCCGATCCAATCTTTCGTATGTTAGAAGCTACCTTCCTATCCCTGAATGAATCTAACCCTAACCTAACTAATTCCTGTTGGCTTTGTTATGATGTCCAACCACCTTTTTATGAAGGAGTTGCTTTAAACACCCCATTCAGTTACTCCGCCGCTGATGCACCCCAGCAGTGCCGATGGGACACACCTCGCAGAGGCATCACCCTAAGCCAGGTCTCAGGCCGAGGCAAATGCTTTGGTAATGCAACCCTGGCTGAGCGAAAAGGGAATGTCTGCACCAGAGTTGTAAAGCCTAACAGAAAGAATAACAAGTGGGTAATACCTGCTACATCGGCAATGTGGGTTTGTCAGAGGTCTGGAGTAAGTCCGTGTGTATTTCTTCCCAAGTTTGATGATTCTAACGATTTCTGTGTCCAAGTTCTGATTGTTCCTAGAGTCCTGTACCACTCAGAGGAAGAAATGTACAGCCTTCTCGAAGAATCCAACAGGCTCCACAAATGCAGCAGGGAGGTCTGTGTGCAGCCTTGAAAGAGGAATGCTGCTTCTATGCAGACCACACCGGAGTCGTCAGGGACTCCATGGCCGAACTCCGAAACAGACTGGCTCAGAGACAGAAAGATAGGGAAGCTCAGCAAGGCTGGTTCGAATCCTGGTTTAACCAATCCCCATGGTTAACCACTTTAATTTCCACCTTGGTAGGCCCATTGGCAATGCTACTTCTAGCTGTTACCTTCGGACCATGCCTGCTGAACAAGATAGTCTCATTTGTCAAAGCTCGCCTAGATCAGACTAACATTCTGTTCATAGGCCAACATGAGATGCTGTGAATTTAAAATTGCCAGTCACAAGATTTCCAAACTTGCCTGGCAGAAATTTACTCAGGTTTCCAAACTCCTTTTTCCCTTATTAAATCCTAACCTTCTACCTCATTTAGTGCCTATATCTATATATATATATATGCGTATAACTACCTCGTTCTTTTGTGAGAGAGGGGGGGGAGATGTGGTTAGATAGGGACAGGCGGCGCGGAAGATTTCGGGCTGTAACGGTGAGGGAAAGAGCAAAGTCCCATCCCCCTCTCAAGATAAGCTACCCCTGAAAGGAATGTAGACCCTCTACTAACATGTGCCAGTACTTTTCCACTCCAACTACTAACCCAGGAAGTGTGGCAATATCCTGTCTGACGTAGTAGAAGACCCGAAAGTATAAAACCTGAAAACTTTACTTAATAAACGTCTTTTGTAACCGTCTGCCATATTGGTACAATGCGTCTGTTACAAGACCCGACCCACTCATGAAAGCAAAGTGGAAGTCGTGCTGTATGCCTAAATACCAGAGCCTCCACTGTGGCAGAAACAGCGAACTGCTACAAGGTTTTGGGGGGTTGTTTTGCTTTGTTTTTTTAAATAGATAGATCTGTCATGTTTAACCTATATATTTTTTCTTAGTGTTTATAAAGCAGATACTGCTTTGCCTAGTTTGTTTCCATGGCTGATTTGGTTTTTGTTTGGAAAGGACAAGAGGAAATGGTCCTAACTTGTAACAGGGGGATTCAGCTTAGATATTAGCAAATACTTTTTCACTGAAAGAATGTTTAGACTTTGGAGTAAGCTGCCAAGTGGTAAAGTAAGTGTCTCTAGAAATAGTCAAGAGGCATCTGGATGTGGCACTTGGGGGTATGATTTAGGGGTGATTATGGTGGTGTTGGGTTGACATTTGAACTAAATGGTCTTCAATGACTTTTCCATCTTTAACAATTCTGTGGTTCTGTGAAACTGATGAAGTTCATTTTGTCATGGTCCTTATACAAAACTCAGGCTATAAAATCTTATCACATCAACCTAATCCATTTGCATAAAGCATATTTGTAATTGGTACTTTTTTAAAGTAAGCAGGGAGTGTAGCCAAACGCAATTTTTAGAAACAGGCAAAAGACAGATTAAAGTATTACCAATAATACATAAAATATATGCTTTCTTTATTATATTAGTAATGATTCTTTTTTTGTTAGCAATGTCCCGCAGTTTCAAGAATTCCTCTCTTTCTCAATCTACTCTCCTCATTCCCACAGTGAGTAGGTTGGATTTAAACAAGAGGTTCAAAGGGAGATATAGCTGAGAATACCTGATCCACATTTGCCACATGGAAAAAAATTAAACCTCAGGTAAAGTAGGAGGGTGATATGCCTGGTTAGGGACATGGGAGATGTTCATGGTTATTGTAATTTTCTTGCCAGATAATTATTACACATGCTGACACCCTGCTTCCCTGCAAGCGGCTAAACCTATCCCTGCAATGGGAAGTAGTGACTGAATTCCACTTTCTTCCTTGCTTGAGTGTGCAGGTTTTGCTTTAGTAATTAAATTCTCACCATCTCAATCCCTAAGTGTCCTCATAGAAGTGTTCCATTTTCACCCTTTCCCTCAAAAGACACGGTTTATCAAACATGTATTTGGTTTGGTATGAAAAATTTTGGTTGTGAGAAGGTCACATGATGGCTTCTATGAGATGAGACAGAAGCTTTCCTTGCATCTGACAGTACCAATGCCTGCCAGCTGATGGACCCACCTCTGGTCAAGGCTGAGCCCGTTAGCAATAGTGATAGCACTTCTGATATAGGATATTTAAGAAGGGAGGAAAAACTTACTTACCAAGAATAAATTGCAGAGAAGTGGAGAGTAAAGATACATGAGAGAAAGAAGCTCTGCAGATACCAGCATCAGTCCAGAAGGGGAGAAGGTGCTCCAGGCACAGAAGCAGAGAATTCCCTTCAGCCTGTGATGAAGATTATTGTGAGGCACCCTGCCCCTCCACAGCCCAGGCAGGCTCATGGTGGAGCCCAAATCCACCTGCAGCCCACAAAGGTTCCTATACCAGAACAGGTAGATGTGCCTGAAGAAGGCTGTGACTCCTTTGGAAGCCTGTGCTAGAGCAGGCTCTGGGCAGGACCTGTGACTCCAGGAAGAGAGGAGCTCGTGCTGGAGCAAGTTTTCTGACAGGAATTGTGACCCAGTCAGGACCCACACTGGAACAGGGTGTTCCTGCAGGACTACACCCCTTGCTGAAGCAATTCTTGCAACCAATGGGAAGGACTCACATTCAGGAAATTCATTAAGGACTGTCTTCTGTGGGAGAGACTCTACACTGGAGAAGGGAATGGCTTTCAGGAGGAATGAGCAGCAGAGACAATGATGAACTGACTATAATCCACATTCCCCATCCTCCTGTATTGCTGGTAGAGAGGAAGTGGAGAATTTCAGAGCGAAACTGAGCTCGAGAAGAAGGATGCGATGCATGGAAGATATTATAACAGTTGCTTTATTTTCTCATAATTTTACTCTGATTTGATTGTTAATAAATTAAACTATTTTTTCCCAGCTTGGATCTATTATACTGTGACAGTTAATGGTGACTGATCTCTCCCTGATTTTAGTTCAACCTTTTGTCATAATTTCTCTTCCCTCTTCAGCCAAGGATGAGAATGCTAGAGCTTATTTGGTGACCTTCTGTCCAGCCAGAGTCAATCCACCACACAGAAAGTGCATGACTGTAGGCCAGGTCAACCCTCCACAGGGGCTTTCATGCTCTTGCTGCTTGTATACTTGACAGTTCATGCTGTTTCTGTCTCTCTCTGCATTTGCTAATCCTTGCTCAGTGATGTTTAAATTGGTGATATAGATACACTAAGTAATTAACAGTCTTTAACACTCATATTCTAAACTAGTTTTAAGAAACTAGTGCCATGTACTGATGGCATAAATTTAGCACAGATGTAATGGTCTGTGGTGATATCTACTACCTGATCAAAACCTACACATTCTCACTTTAAAGACATTGCCCCTTTTCCTATCACTACATGTTTTTATGCAAAGTCTCTCTCAGTTCACCTGTAGAACTCTTCATGTACTGGAAGGTGCTGTAAGGTTTTCTACAAAGCCTTCTCGTCATCAGGCTGAACAACCCCAATTCTCTCAGACTTCACAGCAGAGATGATCTCTCTGATCATCTCCTTGGGCTTTCTCTGGACTCTTTCTAAGGGGTCGATGTTTCTTTTATGGTAAGGGTCCCAGAGCTGCATTTAGGAACCCAGGTGGGGTTTCACAGAAACAGAGTAGAAGGGGAAAATCACCCCTCTCAACTTCCTGTCACTCCTGCTTATGATGCAGTCCAGACTTTAGCTGACTTTCTGGTCTGTGAATGCACATTGCTGGGTAACGTGGAGTCTCTCAGCAACAAACATCCCTAAGTCTTTTCCCTCTCACTTCAATTCTCTGCCCAGTCTATATTGTTTGTACATGTGCCTTAGATTGCCCTGACCCAGCTGTAGCAGCCCGAAACTGGCCTTGTGGAACTTCATGAGGTTCACACTGGCCTATCCCTCAAGAATATCAAGGTCCCTGTGGATGGCAGCCCTGCCCTCCAGGGTGTTGACTAACCTACACAGCTCAGTGTCACCAGTAAACTTGCTCAGGGTGCATTCAATCCCATTGTCCATATCACTAACAAAAATGTTGATCAAAGATTTTAAAGATTTAATGGGACATATCTCAAATACGCATCAGTACTTTCCATTTTATTAATAGACTTCTGGACAGGGTACAGAGAACAAAAGTGTACACCTTAATTGTTTTCTGTGAGCTCAGATACATTATTATCAAGAATTTGTTGATAGTTGGACATCATTCGCTAAAGCTCCAGGAAACTGAATTTCTTAGGTTAGGCTATTCACAAAAATATTGTGTTGATTTTCTGTCATTTTGGTTGTTGGGGTTTTTTGTGGTTTGGTTGCAGTTTTTATCTTTCTTAGCTACTGCTGCAAATGAACACAGGATTTTACTGGGATTTTTATAGTGATATTTAGTTCTCTTTTCAGAAAACTCAAATTTCATTTCAAATTTTAGGTTTACAGTGTGCCATTTCACACAGCTTTTTTATTCCTGGACTTCAATGTAGATTTTTCAAGTACTAATAAAATGTTTTCCATCTATGTGTTTTGTTGCCTCTCTTTGCCCCTTTTTGCATCTAATACTGAAACATAAGTCCTGCACATGAGTTCTTGTGCAGTTTTCAAAAAAAAAACACATTAGTAATTAAATGTTTTTTGTTTAATTTCCTCATACTCACTGTGTGAGTATGTGAGCAATGTCTCACATATTACAGAACTTCATCTCCTGGCTATTTGGCTTCACCTGTATACCTTAGAAGGACTTTTTATACTTTTACTTCAGTATTCTACAACAAAAACAAGCAACTCTGGAGGCCTGAAAGCTGGCAAAAAAGAGGTAAAAAGCATCTTTTGGTTTTCCAGATGAAAAAAAGAAAGAACATGATTTGAGAAGGACAGTCACCAAGAGGGAGCAACAAATAAGAGTCTACAAGGAAGCTAGAGGCTACCAGATTTCATGAGATAAAAGAAATGTGTCGGAGTGTGCTGAAAAAACCAGTGATGTGATTTCAAGACCAAAAAGTTTTGCAGAAGTCTTGCAAAATATCATGAGAGAGGTGTCTGACAAATGGAAGAAAATTATTCAGCATGTATCCTTGGTTTACTTAATGTTCTGGGTTGACCTGCCTCCTATCCCATATATCCATCCCATATCTTGGATACATTGTTATGTCTTGCAGCTGACCCCTCCCTCTTGGGCGGGTGCCTGCAGTTCTTTCTTTTTGTCTTTGCTGTTTCGGCTCTTGCTTTTGCCAGCTCGGCTGCCTTTGCATCGGCTTTGCTTCGCTTCGCTTTGCTTTGCGCTCCGGCTGCCCCTGCCGCCGTTATCCCCCCACCCCCCGCTGTTTTTGTTTGGTTTTTTCTTCCCTCCTTCCTTCTTCCCACCCCCGCAAGGTTTGAACTGGCTCCGGACCTGACCTGACCTGAGAAGTTGGAGAAGACCCGGGCCAGACAGAGACACGTCAGCACCCTCCTCATCACAGTAACCTGTTTCCCACTATTCGGTGTTGGGGAGTGTATTTTTGTCAATAAACCGGTTTTTCCACTTTTCCTCCGAGGTATTTTCCTTCCGAACCCAGGGCTGGGGGAGGAAGGGGTGCTGGAGGTTTGGTTTAGAGGACTCCTTTTGGAGGTTCTTCCCTAATTTATTCCAAACCAGGACACTTAGTTAGCTAAAGTCCAGTCAGTATTACTTTTCTACTGAAAAAGATCATGGGAAATAATGTATTTCAAAACATATGCAAGACTTGATGCTAATTAGAAGGGGTAGCACTGCAGTCACACTTAATCAGCATGCACGCCTGCTATGATTAAATGTCCAGCTTCATTAACAAGGATATGTAATATACCTTTATTAATGCTACTGACTATTCCCCACAGCATTCAGTTTTGGAAGCACAGGGGGTATGCGCTGGTTTTTTAGTTACACTGAAAATAGTCTGGACCCTTAATCTAAATGGCAATTAATCAGTGGCTTGAAAGTCATTATCAAACTAAGTGCCTTGGCACTGGGGCTGATATTGTGCATTTACTTTATCATCTGCATGGATGATAAGACCTAATGTGCCCTCGGGAACTTTATCTATTATACTAGTTAGCATGTCGAACGTTAGCACTTCAATTCAAAGATATCTGGAATATCTTGAAGATCAAGCCAGAGTTAAAATACAGAACATTTCTGATGTTGCATGAGGGAGAAAAGAAACCTCCACATTAGGCTTATACTTGAGGGCAGGGAAATGCTTGCCCAAGTCCTGCAGAAAAAGACCAGTGGATCCTGTGGGTGCTGAATTCTATGCAAGTCACCAGCATGCTTTTGTGGTAAGTAAAGCAAAAGAAAAACCTACCTACTCTTAAGAGGACTGTGGCCAACAGATTTAAAGAAATTGCAGTCTTCAATGCAGAAGGATCTAACATGGAACATTTTGCCTGCTTTTGCACACCATGCACATCTCAAGGAGTACGTTAATATCTAGGGTGTGTTCAATAGAAGCTACTGAGGTTAAAGGCAGTTTAAAATAAAATGAACTGGTTTAACTTGTTGAAGAAAAGGACAACAGGTCTCCAGACAATTGAGAGGATGTTGTTAAAGTACGGGAACAAAGCTTTTCTAAATAGTGGTGATAGAAAATAGGTGATAGGAAAGGTACTTGTGGCCACCAATTTTTTTCTTGCAATGTTTAGTCTGGAAATTATGGGGAAGACAATTCATGAGGGAGATAATGCAGCACTGGAAGGGGGTACTGAGAAAGCTATCTGCAATCCCAGTGCTGCAGTCCCAATCTTTGGAGGGCATCAGGAGAAAGATCTCTGCAATGTTAAATTTTGAATTGGTGAAAATCTGTATTGACTTACATTCTATTTCTAAAAACTTGATTTAATTCCAGCTTAAAATATGCAGTTTCACTTCATCTTAAAAACTTCTGTAAACTATTGAAATGTCTCTTGCCAAGTTCCAAGTATATGTGATGCATATCACCCTACATGGTTAACATGAAATAAACAGAATACTACTATTTATAGGCTGATATTGTTCATCCAACATATTGAAACTCCTGTTTCTTTACAAAAAAGAAAAGGCCCAAATGGAAGAAATTATTTCTCATGAAGACTATAAAAAATTGCAGTACATTTTTCTTGAATTTTAAGTATTTTAGAAATAAGGTCTTTACATTAAGAATTTTTTTTTTTTTTTCAAAATGCAATATGTGATATTGCAGCAGCATATTTTATTTAGGAAAAAAACAGAAGAAGAAGAAAAAAAGTAAAACTTTTAAACCTTACCAGCCCCAATACTGTTTAGTATAGTCATGGTCACCTTCTACATATTCTACAAACAAGACTTTTGCTGTGACTTTCCTAAGACTTGACAAGTGAGTCTACCACATATGCATGCCACATATTGAAATAACGTTACCTCTCCAAAGCTGAAAGCTGCAACAAGAGCAGCTTTTCAAGATCTTCAATTCAGTAACAAATACCTCATGTAGCCAACTTATAGTACTAGAAGTCAGAGATTATGGCATTACCACTTAATTATATTAAGCAAAATTTCATCTTCTTGCCTGCTTTGTTTCAATCCTTCTCTTTATTTGTATAACCAAAGTTGAAAATAGAAAATTATTTTCTGTTTCAAAGACACATCCAAAGTACAAAATTTGTCACATGTAAATAGTGGAATAAAAAAGCCTTTGGGTATGTACAGGTATTGGTATTGGCAACCGGGTATGAAAGTGTCTTTAAACAGAATGTTGGCCTGTTGGTATTGCCCAATATAACAATGAATTTACATAGAACTGCCATCACTCTTGTCATGTTTAATTCAGTCCAAGATTAAAAAAAAGGGATATATCTTTTTGTATTGAAATCTAAATTCTAAATTACATCAGAATTATGGTGGCTGTTTCAGTAGTTTATCCTTCTAGTCTACATAAATTGGAAGACCATCAGATTGGTTTGTTGTAGGTTTAACTTTTTTTTTTTTAATTATTTGAAGTTTCCAGAAATGCTGGTTAACGTTCATAGTCTTTAAATTCTCTTGGAGTGTGGCTCTCGTAGCTTAGCAATTTAAATTCATATATTGTTGTTCTGCTGTCTCAGGACATCAGGACAGCTTTACCTTGCTTCTGCTAGGAGTTTATACTGGCATATTGTGGTGGTTTAGCATGAATGTGAAAGGGGTTTTTCCTAAGGAAGTTCTAATATAGATTGGCAGTTTGGCTGACCAATGGGAGTGTTTTCTACGTCTCTGGAAACTCAGTCTTGAATCACAAATTCCAAGTGACTCAGTTCTTTCTTTTTCTGGCTGGCAAGGAGCTAGCATCACCTCGTAATTCAGAAGTTTGGGCTGGGCCCCCCAGGGCCAGGTTTGGACAGGCCTTGGGGTGGAGCCCTGCCTGTGGGACAGTGGCCAGGGCTGGCTGCATCCCCTCTGTCCCTTCCTGGCTCCTCTGATGGGGAGAGGAGGAGGATTGAAGATCGGCAGTGCTGGCCCTGTGCCAGGACCACAGTGGCCTCTGCCGGAGCCTCCAGTCTGAAGGAGGAGAGACATTTTAAAAAACTTTTCTACGGAGCTCCAGGGAGCTGATCCAAGTTTGAGTTGCTTTAGATCTGACCAGGGGTGGAGGAAGGTCATCCATCAGTGTTCCTGAGCAGCTCCCTCTCCCCCTTCCTCCCCCCACCATCACCTGTGGCCTTGAAATTCTGGGAGTCTGTTAGAGAGAAAAAAACTCTGGGCAAAGACTTTAACCCTTTTCTCTCCACCATGGAAGACAGAGTGATTTGAAATGTAGAGAGACAAAGTCAGGGAAAGAACTGAGAAAGACTATTGGAAGATGGGA
Organism: Sylvia atricapilla; assembly: GCF_009819655.1. Taxonomy (NCBI): domain Eukaryota; kingdom Metazoa; phylum Chordata; class Aves; order Passeriformes; family Sylviidae; genus Sylvia; species Sylvia atricapilla. The sequence continues at coordinate 58,270,218 of NC_089174.1, forward strand.
TGGAGGAAGTGGACATTTCTGGCTGGACTTCTCTGGATGTGAATTATGGGGAAATGGACTGGTTTTGTAATATCCTAATGCTGCTTAGGGGAATGCAAGTTCTAGCCAAAGGGTTGTGTGTATTGATATACCTGGGTTTTAATTGAGAATTTTGATTAGAATATGTCCCTGGCTCCTGGGAAAGAACAAGGAGGTCTCTATTTCTTTTGAGAGAGAAGCGATTTTAGAGATAGAAGAAAAACCTTGTTGTGTACTAGAAAAGCATTCTTAAAATGATACCCCAAACATGTGGAAGCCCATAAACAGCATGGAAAACTGTTATATGGGTGAGACTGTACAGAATCTGAAAAAATTCTGGATGGTTGCAGATCTGTGGCCTTGAAAGCCACCAGACCTTTTCTTGTGTTGTGTTCTCCATAACCCTAGAGAGGCTTCTCTCCCAAGGTGATGTAGGGTTGTGTTTAAATGGTGGCGATTGACTGAAAATCATAGTTCTCTCTGTGTTGAGTGGGAAAGTGAACAGACAGAGGTGTGTGGGGGGTGAAGGTGTTTGAATGTCCCATTTTTTTTTTCTTCTTCTATTTTTCTTTAGTGTATATTAATAAAATCTGGGTTTTTACCTTGTTGTGCCTGTTTCACCTTTTTCTCCCAAAATCCTATCTCCCAGTTGGTAAACGAGATTTAGCAAATGTGAAATCATGACATAAATGGTGCATTTGTAGGGAAATTGAATTGAAACCACAACACATATTTTCATTATTAGATCAAAGAAGTAGTGTATTACACAAGGCCAGTTGCAAAGGAAATATCCAAATTGGCAGGAGTATGCATATTTTAATCAATTATAATTATGTTTTTTGGAAATCAATAGAGGAAATGAAAAAAAGGAGACAGAATACTGAAATTAATAAAGCTGTGAAATGTTGCTTAATGTATGTTCATATATACACCGTTGACTGAAATGAGCAAATGAGATTTTGTAATTTGAATTCCCTTTGAAAAAATTTACCCAATCACTTTTCAAAAACAATCTTTAACTCATCATTTGCTGTCTATTGAGAGACATTATATATTTAAATTGTTATTTCTTGTTCAAAGATGTATGACTCCTATCTAAGAACTTCCACGGAAGGAAGAAAGGAAGGGAGGGAGGGAGGGAGGGATAGAAAGAGAGAAAGGAAGAGGAAAAGAGGAAGGAAGAAAGAGGGAAAAAGAGAGAAAGAGAGGGAGCAAGAGAGAAAGAGAGAAAGAAAGAAAGAAAGAAAGAAAGAAAGAAAGAAAGAAAGAAAGAAAGAAAGAAAGAAAGAATAATCCAGATTTACTAAATTATTAATCTATTTTTTACTTCTTAAGATAGCTGAAAAAGTCCTTTTGAACAGATTGAGAGTGTGGATTTCTTTATTTTTGGTAATGTGATAGCAAAGTCAATTGGGGCAGCTAATTTGGTTAATTCTCATTACTATTGTCATAGGCTGTGACACATCACATGAACTCTTTATTAGTGAGCAGCAAGAAACAAATTTGTGAGATCAGACTGTGTCAATAGGAGTTAATCCGTTTCAATATATTCACAAGCTAAACATTATCTTCTCTTAGAAAATAATCTCAAAGAAATAATTTCTGTGGGATCATACTGAGGAAAGCAAGGACATTTTAAATGGCTTTCTTGATTCTATTGGTTATACTAGTCTACAGATTAGATGAGATTATGATATTGGTCCCTAGGAAGAATACTCACTTAACCCACAGAAGAGATTTTTTTCACCTCTCCTAGAAATAAAACAGTGAAACTGATGTGAGTTGGAAAAACAGAACTGAAAAACCCCACAACATTACAGTTGTCTACTTTTATTGTTTCATGGCTATCAAAGTAATTCTGTAGTGAATAACTTCATAAAAATTATAAAACTGATGCCATTTTCTTTACCACAAATGGTATTTTTATTGTTATGGATTACATTTTGCCATCAAAGAAAATGCACCCGTCTAAAGGAGGCAGTTCAAAATATGTTTTATTTTATATATATAGATATAAATATAAAATATATATATAAAATATATATATATATATATATATATATGTTAGCCAAGGCTGAGTACTGTGGCCTAAGTGGAAGGATGAGTCCAGTAAGAAGGAGAAAAAACCTCCCCAAAAAAAGCACTAGAACTGACAAAATATTAGCAATGCCTGTACTTGATCTAAGTAACAAGCAGGGATTACATAAGCAATATTTATTTAATTTACTGGATTATAAAACAAAAAAAAAAAAGAAAAAAAAAATCCTGTCTGAAAATTTGTGTCATATCAATTTCCAGATATTTTTTATAGATCAGATCAGCATTTCTAACTGGGTACCATTAGCAACACTTCAATCCATACATTTTTTCTGCAGTTCTCCCACACACAGAAATAAGACTAAAATGCTTTTTTATTCTCCTGAGCAGGAGGACAAAGAGAATGGTAAGTACAGGAATAGGATTACATGCATATGGTAAGGTGTGTGGTGGCACTCACCTCTGTATAAAAAAGACAAAGTAGTTGCTAATGAATGTAATTTGTGTATAGAAGGAAAAACAGAGTTCACATTCACTATTTAACTATGCAATGGATTTCTGGCTGAAATATACCAAGTTTCAAACAGTAAGTGCACAAAATAAATTATAGTTTCAAGTTTCATTAGAGATTAATGTTGTCATTTTGCATGTGACTAACTATCAAAAACAATCTTGAAAAACTTGTAAACCACAAGCAAGGTGGAATAAACCACAAGAAGGAGAGAAAAGTTCCCTCTGAGGAAAAAAGTGGGTACATTTCAAAAAAACCTTGATTATACAAAAAAGGACAGTGCATAAATTAAAAACCCTCAGGGGCAGCTTCAGCTTGCAGCCAAAATCAAGTTTTGCTGCTTTACTCTGCTGGCTAGTTTCTAATTGCACACTGCAATGAAAATTGTTTATATCTAGAGGGGTCCCATAACAACATGGCAAAGGCACAGGGGCTGCAACAGAATATTAGAGAAACTTACCCTGTGGGCGATCACTGGTTACTGAGTAAGATAATAACTGCTCAGCTACTCTGAAATAATTTAGTCATAAAAGAATGTTCATTAAAATAACGTTAAAGAGTGTTTTCAATGTGGTGTGCAGGGACTTAGCTGCGTGATTCTTTTTAATATTAATGGGAATTGCGTGGCTAAACCCCCACACACTGTGATGAAAATTTGCACTTATAGTTTTAACAAAAATCCTTAAAAGGAAACAAATTCAAGGCTTAATTTTGCTTTGCCATGTTATTGCTAATATTACAGCATGTACAATTAGTGCACAACAATTCTAATAAAAATGCCTTTACACCTAAGCTCTTAACGAAAGAAATTAAGGAGAGAAGGAAAGGCTTACCTCTGTAACAAAGCACTGGTTAAACAGAGAGGACAAATATTGATGGTAATATATAATTCTTCAATGTGCATTTTTTGTGTAATAGGCTGCAGCTGGTAAGCTACAAAATAGTTTTGTTGTATATTTGAAAGTAAAGGAAGTTACAAATATGAATGAAAAAGATACATTTTATTGTTCAGTGGAAAAGACCTTTTGATCGGACAGAAATAGAAACACCTTCTTCTAATGAGAATTTACATATAACCCTTTGACTTCACCATGGGCCCTATGTTTTTTGAGACATATAGGCTCTGTTTTCTCAGATATGCTACCCTAGACTGGCATAAATAAGACTAATTGGTCTGATGTAAAATAGGTTTCTGATAAAAAAGCTAGAAAACTGTATTTTTTTTTTTTAATGGTCTGTAGTGACAACAAAGAGCCATGTAGGAACTTCACCCACACCAATAACATGCAGACTGGCAAACAGGGAGATGATAAAAGAGCAGGTCCTATTAAGACAGATGTTTAGTCCATTTTTACTGGTAACTGCTACTTTCTTCCTCACAGTGAATATCAGAGATATTTGTTCTCCACTTTTATTACATCTTATTTTTCGTGTTTTGTTTTGTGAGCAGAGATTTTGGGGTTTTTTGAATGATTGTGAGAAAGACTGTGTTGAGAATTAAAAATTTCAGTAAATGCCAATTATTTATAATAAGAATGCCCTAAGACAGTATTTGACTCCAGTTTTCTCATATGAAGAATACCTTAGATTGGAGCCATTGAAATTTTGAAACACGAAAATGACAAAGAAAAGGATTTTCTATTATAATCAATCACACTTGTGATTATAAAATCCTTCTTACCAGGAGGCAGTAATATGAAGAGGAAGCTCAGCATATAAAGCTTTTATAATACCTTTTATTTTTGAAAGAATGTTATGAGAGCTTAGCATTGCTTTTAAGTGATTGACACAATAAGCGTTCCATTTTAATTGGCACTTCTGTGATTTATCACTATATCATGTTGGGAACACCACATTAGGCCGTTTGTAAGTGAATAGCAGGCTACTGTACATCTGACAATACTTGAAGACTTCTATTGTAGGCACCTGTTAAGAAGAGACACCTACTAAGAGACTTCACATCCCATTCTTTCTAACTACTGAATTGTACTGAATTGTAATGAATTGTATCCTTTCCTCCTGAGCAGAAATATAATTTCTTGCCATCCTAGCTATCACACTGCCATGTTTTCCGGTTTTTCAGTGGCATGAACAATATGATTTCAGCTTTGAAACTGAGAACACCCAGATGTTTAATCCCACTGAAAGCAATTTTCTTGATAATCTCATTATTTCTTCTCTAGTCAGAACAGTGCTCTCAGTCCTCACCAGTACCTGACGAGTACCAATGATTGAGGTAAGTAAGAAATTATATCAAAACTCAGGTTTAGATCAAGGGTGGAGTTACCTTGTGCTGAGGATTGGAAATGTATTAAGCAGCTGCCGATGACCCTGCCATGGCTCTTGTACTGGATAAATTTTCATCTAAAACATGTTTAGTCAGACCTCGATGCTGCAACAACCAAATATTCCCTCTAGACATTGGTACAAACCCCTAGGTCCCTTTGTCTCTTTAGTGCTGCTTTCTACCCAGCATTCGAGTGCTAGACTGATGAATCTCAGCAGCATCTGCATGACTTCATTTTAGAGAGCTGCATTGTTCAAAACCTTTCTAACCTGCCTCAGATAGCACTATTTCAGGATCTTGATTCTTAATTTTAGAAAAGCAATCTTGACACATTGTGATACATATAGACTTAGTTTAGTATTTTAATCTGGACCAAATTATTTCTTTTCAACTCCTACATTGTATGTTGCAATTTTTGCATTGGGATCTGTTACTCCATGTACCATCTGTCTTTATCGACACTTAGGTACCCAGATGTACTGTCGCTGTGCAAAATGTTAGAGATGAGTTTAACCTTCCTTCTTCCCAAAAATTGTCACAATAACAATAATACCTAGTCAACAGACAACATTTGCTCTCTTTTGTTTCAAGTTGGGCTTTTGTGGACTTGTTCTAAAGGCTGTGATTTTCATGAAAGAAAACCCCATCAATCTTATGATGGTAATGCTATCATCTGAGTTCAAGGTTATTTTCTATATATTTTTATTTGTTATAGTGCCAGTAGGTTATTCTGTACAGAATCAGAGTAAAAAAAAAAAAACAAAAACAAAAACAAAAACAAAAAAACAAAAACAAAAAAGGCAAAAAAAAAAAAAACAAACCCACCAAACAAAAAAAACCAAACAAAACAAAAAACCTACCAACCAAAAAAAACCCCCAAACCAACCACAAAAAAACCCACCCTAATGGTGACTTGCTAAAAAAAATGTTATAAAATAATACCTTAGAATGTATGCAGGTCACTGTAGTGCAAACTTATTTCTCATCATTGTGTATAGACTTATGTATGCATACAAGCAATATTTAGAAAGATGAAGCTGAAGGAAAGTTTATCATAAGTAAATGGCTGAGAGTTATGTCAGAGAAACAAGAAGAACTATTATGTTAGCTCTGTGACTGCGCAATGTAGTGGTGGGATACCCATGATACCATGACATATGGATATCATAAGCAATCTCTTTGTCACATTTGCTTTTTAAACTCAAGTTGCTTTAAAACAAAGCCAGTATGCAACTCCTTAAACAAAAAGTATGGATCCAAATTTATTCAAAACTATTGTAAATAATTAAATACTGTTTAGGTTCTTGGAGAATCTGACCTCTGATATTCCTATAAGTAAAGAAGATTGAGATAGACATTTAGCTAATATAAATCATAATATGTTGTAATTTTATATATAAATATGAATAGGTTTCCTTGTTAGAGCAAATGAGTAATTTTTCACAGAGATTATTTCAGATTTATGAAATTGAAAGACTTTTCAGGTAAGTATCCTGTAGTAACAAAAGTATGATACTTCACTTACTCATAAAAAATGGCTATGTTGTTCGATGTCGCAGTATTTCAAAGATAGAAGCATAGACAGCTCCTAGGAAACAAGAAATTCCTCAAAGGAATTTCACCAAGGATTATCACACTTTCTCTTCCCCTCTAAGGCAAAACTGTGTCAACTGTGGATGCACTAAAGAAAAAAAAGCTCTATAGATTAAATCACAGTTTATGATTTTGATGTATTTTTATCAGAATTTGAACAGTTAAAAGAAATCTAAGGATATTTATCACCTGAACTTGAACTTGAATGCTAGATCTGACTTCTAATTTAAAGCTACAATATGGCTCAAAACAATGTGTTGTTTTTCCAGGCTCCATCCACTTAAAACATGCCTATGCCTGCAGAAACAGAGTTTCTCTAAAAAAACTGTATGACAGAATGCTTTCCCAAAAGCAACAGAAATCTTGAACAAAAATATTTGCATGCATTCTTTTCTATACATCTTTAACATTTCTATATGTTTTCCTCCCACTAGCTTTAAAGTGGAGACTAAAGAATAATGGTCAGTGGCGAAATTCCTTTTTTCTGAGAAACACTGCTGGACAAAACCTGATAAAAGTGGACTTTCCACATCTGTGTCCCTAACTGTACTACAAAATGCAAGAAAGAGTGTTCCAGAAAAAAACACACATAGAAAAAGATAAAAATAAAACTGTAGTAAAACAGGTATCCATCACTACAAATTAAACACATGTATATAAGTCTCCAGTCCCATCTAATCTTAAAGGAAGATATTATTTAAATAAAACAATTCTCTTATATTTAAATTCTTCTAAAAACTATTTAAATTACTGAGCTCAGTATTAATAGACCTTCTGTAATATTTTGCAGAGCTTTTTTTTTTTGTATAACAGAGGAGAGAAATCAGAGTTCAGAAAGCTAGGAAAAATTACAAAACTTAATAGTCAATATCTTGCCTGAGCTTCTCTCTTTTGGCCTTTTTTAATAAATTGGTTTCAGTTTATATTTTGGTTGTATTTTATGTATTTATATATTAAATTGAAAAGTAATTATTTTAGAAGATTCGACTGAATATTGTCTCAATCCATGAAGATCTTATGGTAGTCCCACAAAAGCATTATTTTAAATCAATGTGCTCATCTTCTCACTCATTCTGACTTTCAAGCTCAGTCTAATCTCCCTTCTATTCTCTAAACAATTTGATTCTACAAAGGACTGTGCTGTCCCATTTCTCAGATTTCTCATTTTTTCCCTTTTCTGTGCCAGTTACAGTACTGCTACTGCATTGCTCACTTTTGTCCTTATGTGCACAACACTCTTAGGTCTTGTACTGATGAGAAATGAATAGCAGGACATAAAAGCACGGCTTTTTTTTTTTTTTTTTTTTCTTTTTTCTTTTTTTTTTCCCTCCCTAGGAAATCTCTTTTCTTCAAACCCATATTTTTCAGCAAATTGCTACCACCTGGACAGAAGAACGTTTTATAAAGAGATACAGAGCAAGTAAAACTAAAAATCTCTGTAAAACTCCATACTGTATAAGATTGCAGTACCTTACCCATTAAGCAGGCAACCTCTCTTACTTAAACTTAAAATTCATAGTAAGGAACTGAATATCCTGATCTTAATCTTGCTTATTTATATTAACGCTACATGCATATGTAGATGGATAGCACATACATTTCTCAAATGTTATTTCCTTTGTACAGTTTGTCTCTTGGTTAAGTGGAACTCTAACTATTCCTGAAATACATAATTTGAATCTGAAGGACCATGTATCTCATCACAGGTATTCTGTAAGGTAGTAAGAGAGAAAGCAAAAGATATTCCTATTGGGAGCAGAAAAAAGAGAAAATAGGAAACTGGGGAAAAGTTTCTGAATAAGTAGTATCAGCATGAACAGAAATAGATGTAAAGTGAAGATTGGGAAAGAGTGATAAAGAAAGCTCCACAGAAGAGATTGGGTAATCCACTGCTCATGTAGAATAAGAAATCAGAAGGAAAGTATTACTAATGCACAGAAAATAAGAGAAAATATGTAGCCCATGGAAAAATACAACTCTAAAATAATAGAGCTCTGAATCACTTGATAGGTTGATACCTTAAGTTTTATCTTTCATATTTTTCAGATTCTGTGCTGCGTAGGTGTGTAGCTCTGAGCCTTGTATTAAGTGTTATTTCTCTTCACAACATAGGTAGACAAAACAATCCTTTTCCAGCTTGAGACCAAGAACAACTATTACAAGTTTCAGGCCCCCAAAAAGCATAAACAACAGCGGGCTGAGGTGAGAGAGCAAGGAGGATAGAACTTCATAACCTGAAGCTATAATTGGACAATTAACAATATGCAAACAGACCAAAAAACCACACACTTATAAAAATGTGATACCTCGTGACTAGTTGTCCGTTTTATGACCATTTTGGGCCCATCTTGGGTGTAGCCCTGGCCAGGCTCTTGTACTGCCTTAAGGCATATCCTTTACGGCCTTTTAATTAATACCTACTTTATCCTCTAAGCTCTGTATAGTCTCTGTTCGAGGTTAGCCTCCCCAAGGCATCAAGGTAAAAAGTATCTTTGTTGATAAAAAAGACATTGTTATTTCTAACAGATAGAATTTTATTTCCTTAAATTTTGAAAGTTTAATTAATAGGCATATGGTAACATGATTGCAAGATGTCTATACATTTAGGGATAAGGGCAACTGCATATGGAACCCCTCTTTCATCATTTGAGAAGAAGATGAATTTTAATTTGCAGAGGATCTTTTAAACCTACCTATTCCTAGTATTTTTAATTATAGCTTGAAACCATTTTGTAGCCTTTACTCTCAATTTGTATTTTCTACTTTCTTTTTTTATTTTTCCTGAAAAATTGTTGGTTTCAGTAGGAAGTCACTGAAAACAATGAAAGAACCCAATTTTTTAGTAGTAGTATTTGCATTATATGCCAGTCTGCAGACACCTAGCACTGTTGGTGATACAATATATAAATTCAAAAGCATAAAATCATAGTTTTAACTGAGGAGGGTGGGGAAATCCAAACCAAGGAAAACTTGATAAAAGAAACAGTAAGGGAAAAAATCAAAGTGTAGAAACAAACTAACGAATATTCTCCAAAGAATGTTCCGATGTTCCAACAAATATATTCGAATGATGCATCTTTTCATTTTTAGGTAGGACAGAAGACTGGCAGCTGTATTTGTGAATGACCTCAAGAGTCACTGCCATGACCAGTACGTAAGTGGAAGAAAATTTTAAATTTATAATTATCAGGTAGATTTATGCATTGATATTGGAAAACACTTAACTCAGTAGAGCTGTTGTCTAAGATCCCTACAGTATACTACAGAATGCACAGCCAGTTTACTAAAACCTATCTTAAGTGCTACAAATTCCTAAAATCTTGGCATATTTCATGTCATTTCACTACTAATTTTTGTATCTAAGATGTTGAAAATAAAACTTATTGCACAATTTAGAATTGTGAGAATAGTTAAAATTAATAACTAAAATTAAATAACAATAAGATAATAAATATTAAATTATTATTCAAAATTGATTAATAATTTAAATTAAAATTATTAAAACAATTGAATAAAAGCCACTGTGACTTCATCTGAGTATTAAATGTACTCAAGAGCATGTGCAACTTCGCATAAAAGCATAGAGTTATTCAGTACACTGTTACATTTAGAGAAAATTACAGCATAACTCTTCAGGATAGAATTTTTTTAAAATTTTCCTATAGCCACTACTGAACTTCTACTACATATATAGCATATATGTATATATCACAGAATCACAGACTCTAGTAAGTTGGAAAAACCCTCTGAGATCATCAAGTCCAACCTATGATGGAATTCCACCTTGTCAACAAGACTATGTCACTGAGTGATACATGCAGTCTTTTTTTAAACATCTCAAGGGACGGTGACTCCACCAACTTCCTTGGCAGCCCATTCCAATATCAAATCACCTTTTCTATAAGAAATTCCTCCTTATATCCAACCTAAACCTCCACTGACAGTTTAAGACTACGTCCTCTTGTACTGTCACTACTTGCCTTCAAGAAGTGACTGACACCCCCACCTGTCTACAGCTTCCTGTCAGGCAGCTGTAGAATCATAAGGTCATTCCTGAGCCTCCTCTTCTCCATGCTAAGCAACCCCAGCTCCCTCATCCGTTCCTCGGAGAACTTAATGTCTAGATCCTTTTCCAGCTTCATAGCCTCTCTCTAGACCCAGAAAATAGGATTCATAAATCCCAAGGGTCACATTCCTGACTGTGTATGCCAACATGAAAAGCAAGAATGTAATGTTTTAATCAAGGAGATACTAAAATTAGAATGAGAAGAGTTAGGTTTGTTAGTTGCTAGTCCTTTTGTTGCTGGCCTAGTTTAATATTTTTTTTTATTACTTTTTCTTTTTTCTCGTATGGTATCTATATGATACCTTTACTTTGAAGCCTTACCTTACTATTAAGCATCGGTTTCTGCACAGTTGCTACTAATAAAACATTTGCAAAACAAACAGAGAGAATTCTGTAGAGCAGTAGAAAGAGAACTTGGTGACAATCATATTGTTATAAAAGCTTATATTGTTTATGAACTGGATAGACTTTCTGCTGGAAAGCTAATTCTTGGCATTTGCGAATTCTTTGAGTGAGACCTTGTTATTTACATCCGCTGGAGTGGAATGGGTTTTTTTAAGGACATTTTAGGGTGTAGTTAAAGAAAAATGCATATAATATAATATAATATAATATAATATAATATAATATAGATAATGTTATAATATAACTAAATATAACTGAAAAACAACTAGAAAAAATTACAAGATATAATTTGTTCAATATACCTTTGTGTGCATAACTCCATTGTCAATTATATTTGATCTCTTTTCTAGGCAGAAGTCTTAATTTCTATTGAGTATGGCTGGTATGTTGCATAGAAAATTGATAGAAAATACACTTTAGCAGTGGAAGCAAATCAACAGTGATCTGATGGAATGCTTTATATACAACTTTAAAGTTGTATGATAAGGAAATGGACACAGGAAATTGTGGCTTTTTTTCACCATCTATTAGTACTTCAGGTCATATTTATTCCTCAGTACAACACAGAAACTATTCCCTCTGCTTAATGGTACCATTAAGGTTACCTGTTAAGAGGAAGAGGGAAACGGGGAAGAAGAAAGGGATGGAGAAAGCAGAAGGGAAAAAGGGGAAGGAGAGAAAATACCAAATATAGCAAACAAATTAAAAAACCTACCCCCAAAAATTCAGGTATAATTATGTGCCAACATGACATTTTGTATAGGTTTATCTATATGCCCTTGTCTTTTTGAAAAGTCAAAATGCACTCATTGTGGAAGACAAACTGTAGCCTCCTAAAAGACCTATATTTTTCTTTTCTCCTTATCCAGCTTCAGTGCTACTGTACTGCCTGTAAAGGACTGTTAAAGAGTGACATTTTGCAATGGCCGTTTGCTATTTCCCATTTGCCATTGATAAGGTCTGTAGTTGATGGCCAACGCAATAATGTGTCATGATCATCAGTCAATAATGGGCCATGACTGTCCAGGGTAGCAGCATTGAACACACCTCCACTGTAACAAGTGAACAACCTGCAAGTGCAGAACTGAGCATATCCTGGGAATGTCGTGAACCCCAATGCGCATGCCATTGTCATGGCTCCCATGTTGCAGTGAAACTGCTGAGTCAGTGTCACAAAGCACCATAGCCAGGACAGAAATGAGTGGGCAGCAAGTCCCAGCAGAACTCTACCCACCGACAGAGGAAAGAAGGATCTTCACAGGATGCTGCAAATTCCTGGTGGTGACTGCCTCTCTCACTTTTTGTAATTCTTCCCTTTTCCCTACTTTTCTGTCTTTACTCCTTGCTCTCTTCTTTTAAAGTGAATAAACCTGAAATACCATTTTGATTGCAAATGTTTGACCTCATTTGTGTATTAAACTCTCTCTGGGTATATTCAAACCATCCCTCCGCTCCATATTCATGGTTTAAAATGCATTCCTGCATTGGGACAATGCTATATAGTTTGATTTAAAAATCCCCCATAGCTGCAATCTAGAAAATTACAGTCAGCACCTACTTCAGTTATGGACTCTTTATTTCTCTTTTTCTGAATGCTGACTAAATTCTCATTCTAGTTACAAAAGAATGCTGTGGCACTTTGATCAAAGCAAGCAGATGTATTCAAGTTCTTTACCTTTATGGCATAGCAGCTATTTTCAAATTACTGTTCAGAAATTATGGGATCTAACGGTGTAATGACAAATTTGCATTCTGCCAGCTAACAGCTATTATACAAGCAAAATCCACAATCTGGGGATAAATAACAAATAATATCCTGTTATGTTATCTATTATAAAACCCCTAAACAAATCAGAAAAGCTCTCACTCAAAAGTACAAACTTCAATGAAGCTGGAGGATTATGACAGACCTGGTAGGGAGTGATTTTTAGTTAGTTTTGGGGGATTTTCTTTATATGTCTCTCCTGTTCTTGTTTTGTTTTGTTTTCATTTCATATCATTTAAAATACCAAAAACAATGTGAGGTCCCTCATTTGCAAAGTAATTCCATAATTGGAAAGTCGAAATTTCAGAGTAAAAACATTTTATTTTAATTTTGCCACCATAATTGGCTCCATGAGTGAAGGCTGATGCAATGCTGCATTTTCTCCAGCCAGCTCCTGGCACCAGGTAGAGAGTGGGCTGGTCCCAGAGAGCAGCACAGTCTGGGATCCAGCTGTAGAGCTTATGCTCGGTGGCACAAGATGTCAAGTGCTGAGGGCAGGAGCAAGGATGAGGGAGAGGTCTTTTATGTAGTTTCCATAGGACTATATTCCCAGCAAGGGTCAGGGAAGAAAGACTGAGAACACAAGTGTGCAAAAACTTATAAACAGGGGAGGTCTCAGGGGGAGGGTACAATTCTTAACCAAGAGGGAAAACATGGGGGAGGATCACAGGACAAAATTAACAATATACAAACCAATGGAGAATTACAAGGGGAGGGGAACAGGTCAAACAAACCAATGGAGCTTCAAATATTAGAGGATTTCCAAGCCTGAGTGGCAGGCGCTAGCTAGGATTGACAACAGAGTAAGGAGAGTAACAGAGAATATTATTGAACAAGGGCAGGTCTTAAGGTCTTACAGACAGTAGGACTAAACCAATACTACCAAGCGAAGGGGTACAAAACAAACTACTAAGGATAAAATTGGAATTAAAACCACATTGCAACAGAAGGCAATATAATTGAGGTTCCTGTTAAAGTAGATTGCTTGGGGCAGATTATAGTGAAATGATGCTGAATGACCAGTTTTTAAATATCCATCCACTCACCCATCCATCCATCATCTATTTATTTATACATGACAGATAGGTAGATAGGTAAATAGGTAGATAGGTAGATAGGAAGATAGGTAGGTAAGTCGATAGGTAAGTAGATAGATAGATAGATAGGTAGATAGATAGATAGATAGATAGATAGATAGATAGATAGATAGATAGATAGCAGGCAGGTTTATTTTAGAACAATTCGGTTGCAACAGAAGGGGGGTATGAAGCCTTTCTGGTTATTATCTGTAGAAATGTAAAAATATAGAAGTATAAGATATTGTGTAAGAAAATATATAAGAAAAAAAAAAAAAAAGAAAGGATAAGAGCAGATAGTTGAGGATATCACCATCTACAAACTGAGCAATGAGATTTGATTGTTGCAATTTCAATGTCTATTGGTGAAAGTGATGGTTGAAGTCTTGCCCCATCAGTACTGGGTGAAGCCTATGAAACACAAAGTTCAGTGGGTTACTATGCATTTAGGTTCAGATGGGAATGCCCAGGTACCATCCTTGGTAGGGAAATGGGTTTGCACTGTCTGATGCAACACCACGCAACACTGTGGATTATGTATAATCCTCTCCTGCAGTGCCCCAGAAATGGGTGTAGAGGCCCTTTGATGGTCTTTGATGACCCATTCTGGATATGACAGATGTTTCTCATGTAACCATAGTTGAACCAATTATGCCTTGTCAGAAGGGACGCATATCTTTAGGCTACACGTGATTGTTCTAATACCTCCCCTTTGCAGGGGGAGTGAGCCGTGTTAGGGAATAAATTGGCATGATTAAAAGAATTTTCTCATCTTGCAGAATCTGCTTGTTTTCAGCCTTAACTCTCTCAAAGTCCAGTTTGTTGCCAAGCAAAGGCCAGTTTTTTTGTGATCCTCTAGCAGTGGTGCACACTCCCTCTGCACCTGAGCCATTATTGTGCAGGTCTTAGGTTTTGCTATCCCATCCCCAAAACTTGTCCTCCAGTTTCAGGGATGCAAACCTGGCTGCAGCAAAGCACCATACTTCTTTTGCAAATTGCTGATGGTTGGTGTTATAAACCTTTAATGTTTTCATTTTACCTTTCATTTAATCATTTTGGTGTCTCACACATGAGTCTAAAGATTTTCACAAGAAACATTTAGTATGACCGTCACTATATTCAAGATCACCAATAAGTAAATCTCAGGTAATTGAATACTGGATATATTCAAATTTACACAAAGCCTAAAACTCTGTGAGGTTTGCACTTCTATTTTTCAGAAAAATAGTATTGGCATCATTGTAGAAATAAAGAAGTGAACCACTTTCTTCTCTTTCTCCTCTTTCTATTTAAGACCAAAATCAAACCAAGCCATCACCACATAAATCCACAAACCTCATAAAACACCCTAAACCCCAATTCCTCTCTGTGATAAGTACATGAGTATTTATATTCTTCAATCCTAATTCACCAACCAGTCATGACAGCATGAAAGGTCAGGTGCGGTAGCAAACCTTTTGTAAGGGGAAAAAGAATATAGACCTCTATGATATTTTATAGATTACCTTGACAATCTTTTAAACAATTGTGCCTAGGAACAATTGTTCAGAAACAAGTTATCACGAATCATCAAGCGTTTTGGCTGGGAAATTAATGTGTACTTTCTTTATAAGTATCAATGTTCTATCACAATTCAGACACAATAGCACTGGCAATATCCACCAATCGTTAATTTCCCTTTTCAGATTCATAATAGGGCAGTAATAAGCCACTGCCTACGGGGGGAAATAAAAGAATCAAAAAGCAAAACAAAACCAATTCCACAAACTGAAATTGAACAAACAAGAGAGCAACCTCAAAAAACAAAAATTCAAGAAACCAAGAAGCCAAGAAACTATTCTCTTGCTATTTTCAATTTTTTTGTAGACATTATATTCTGAACACCAATATAGCCTAGCAGATATTGAAATACTCTTAATCTAAACATTTTCTTATTTATTGTGATAGATTATTACTGAAATACAGCTAAATCCATGGACAAGGAATATTTCCTCTGGTCAGAAATTCTGGCAACACTGCAGAAATTTACCACCAAAAATATTATCAATTTTTTTTTGTATGGCAAGAAGTATGAGCATTTCTTCTCAGCAACAGCATTATAAAGGAAGTTTTTAAACAGTTTTACAAATAGTCAGGTGAGGAAGACCATATGTAATGCATTGAAAAGCTCAAACAGGTTTTTTAATTTGCATATGGTCATCCACTATTTTGAAGCACTAAAGAAAGGAATGATAGTAATAAAATTCCCTCCCATTTATTAATCAAGAAAGGGCCTTGGGAGGTAAGAGAATGAGAAAAGGATAAGAGAGATTAGACATTGAAATTTTAATAAAAGAATAAGTACTTATAAAGAATCACAAAATCATAGAATAACAGAATGACTAGGTTGGAAGAGACCTTCAAGATCATCAAGTCCAAATCATCCCCTAACACATCAACTTAACCATGGCACCAAGTGTCACATCCAGTCCTTTTTAAACACTTCCAGCGATGGTGACTCCACCACCCTGGGCAGACTATTCCAGTACTTTATTACCCTTTCTGTTGAATTTTTTTTTCTTAATATCCAGCCTATATTTACCTTGGTTATGTACACAGCCCGGGACTATGTCCTCTCATTCCATCTGCTCCTGCACAGAGAAAGAGACCGACCCCCACCTGACTACAGCCACCCTTCAGGCAGTTGTAGAGAGTGATAAGGTCACCTCTGAGTCTCCTTTACTTCCAGGCTAAACAACACCAGTTCCCTCAGTTGTTCCTCACAGAGTTTGTGCTCCAAGCCCCTCACCAGCCTTGTTGCCTCCTCTGGATGGGCTCAAGCATCTCAACATCCTTCCTAATCTGAGGGGCCAGAACTGGACACAGCACTGGAGGTGTGGCCTCACCAGTGCCCAGTACAGGGGAAGAATAACCTCCCTGCTGCTGCTGGCCACACCATTCCTCATCCAAGCCAGGAGTCATTGGCCTTCTAGGCCACCTGGGCACACTGCTGGCTCCTGTTCAGCTGCTGTCCCCAGTATCCCCAGGTCCCTTTCTGCCTGAGCACTGTCCAGCCACACTGTCCCCAGCCTATAACACTGCAGGGGGTTATTGTGGCCAAAGTGCAGGACTTGGCACTTGGACTGATGTAACTTCATCTTACTGGACTCTGCCATCCATCCAACTGTTCAGGTCTCTCTGCAGAGCCCTCCTACCTTCCAACATACCTCCCAGCTTAGTGTCATCCGCAAATTTACTAATGAAAGACTCAATACCCTCATCTATATCATCAATAATGATATCGAGCAGAACAGGGCCCAGGACAGATCCCTGAGGAACACCACTCGTGACATCCTGACCATCCTGTAAGTGCTGCGTGATGACACTCAATATAAACTGCTCCATTACCTTCCAGGGTACTGAGGTCAGGCTAACTGGCCTATAATTATCAAGATCCTCTTTCCCACCCTTTATGTGTCACTCTGACCAGCTTCCAGTCATCTGGAACCTCACCAGTGAGCCAGCTGGTAAATGATGGAGAGTGTCTTTGCAAGCTCATCTGCCAGCTCCCTCATCACTGTGGGATGGATCCCATCTGGGCCCATAGATCTGTAAACATCCAAGTGGCTCAGCCGTTCTCTGACTGCATCCTCCTGGATAACAGGGTGACCATTCTGCTCCCTGATGCCATCACCTGCCCAGGTTCTAAAGAGGAAAAATAGATTACTGGGGAAGCATGATGAAATGTCTTTAAACTCTTGGAAAAACACAGTATGAAGTCTCTCTATATCATCCATAGTGTGCCTTCATGTTTTATTTTTAAAATGGTATTGTTTTTCTAACATTCTCAACTTCATTAACTGTTTTGTTTGAAATTGATGAGAAGTCAGGGAACGAACTTTCCTTCCTTTCCCGTCACGAATATGTATAACAACTCTTAAGCATCTAAATAGGATTATCTTGTTTTCCTTTCTTTTTTTCCTTCAGGGAAAACTCAAAAAACCCCTGAATGGTCACAGAGTGATAATCTACCAATCTAAGTTACTTAAAACACCCTATGTTACCTTAGGCAACTCTTTTGGTGACATTCTCAACCAATTTGTACAAGAAGGTCTGGTACTGCAACACAAGAATCACTTTTTAGTCTCAAAACTTCTGATGTCTTCTGATACACACTGTGCAGTAAACTGTTATCTTGTGCTTTGGCAGGTGGTCAGTTGATGTGCAGGTCATTATGCCACAGCTCAGCCCTTCCTTCATGCAAATGACATTTTCTCAATTACTATTTTATTAAGTACAATCAATAAAACAATAATGTAGTAAATAAAATAAAATTAATAAAATAAAACAAAAATGTAGCAAACAAATGCTTCTTAAATGTCAAGAGCAACAGTTATTAGCACAAGACATAAACCCTCTCCACTCACACACAAGCTGTCACTCTGAAGCATATCTACAACCCACTGCATGGCTGTCCAGCAGAAGTCAATCTCCAGAACACATTCCCCAGTGGATAACAGCCCCAGATCAATTGTAAGGATGAAGTGATAGAAACACTGCCTAAATTTGTACATTATATTTTGCTTATGGTCTCCAGGCTGCAGTGAAGGCAAGGAAGTGGCTCTGCTGTCACAGCCAGGCCTGTTGGCAAATGATGCCAACAAACCCTGGGGTCTTGGGTGCATCTTCCCTATCCATCAATCCCAAAGATTTACCACATAAAGTTTATGATGCCTGATCTTTGTGTGCTTCTCCAGCCAAGCATTATTTTTCTAGTATCATCCAATCATTTGCCGTGTCACTCACTTTTCCTGGTTATTTCTTGTTTTTCCTTTTCTATGATTGAAATCCTGTTGTGAGGAAACATACTCTATATATAGCAAAAAAGTTTTTGTTAGTAAGACTGAAATGTAGATTCAAATAGTTATTATAATTATTATTATTATTATTATTATTATTATTATTATTATTTCAGATCTAGGTAAAAGAAGAAAGAAAAAAAAGAAAGGTATACTACTGTATAAGAAAAATATTTCTACAAGAATATTATTATTATTATTATTATTATTATTATTATTATTATTATTGTTATTCCTCCTACAAAGTCTCAGTTTTGCTGGTGTCGCACTCACTTTTAACTGTTCTTCTGTGGTGTTAAGGTTCATGGAATCACACTGGTTAAAAGGGGAACAAGAGAAGAGCTGAGCAACAAGTCATCAATCTCAGTTCTTCAACTAGAAGGATTATGTTGCTATGGCCAGTTTCTTCTCCCCAAATCTAAGATGTGCTTGAGACCACTTTAATATATTTAATATTGTATTTTAAGATCTTCTTTTTCTTCTCTGGTCTGTAAATTATTGTTATATTCAATTTTACTGCATATTGTATGTCTTTTGCATATGTCGGACATATTTATTTTTCCTCTTTGTTTCCACCTGAACATGATTTGTTTCCATTCCTGGTCTGAAACTATTTAATGGCATAACAGAAGACTCTTTGTAACAGTAAAGTCTCCATTTCCAGTTCTGGACTAGCCTGTGTTTTTCTCTTCTATTTTGTATTTTAAATTAGCAGAGCCATAGCCCCTGAAATATGGTCTAGGTGCAGGTAAATTTGACCTATTTTGTAGTAATTATTGTCTCAAGAAATATAAAGGATCAGATAGACATCTGTTTTCCAGTGAAGTATTTAGCCTTAATGATAATTTATCCTTAGATATTAATAAAACAGATCTTAAAAAATCTGCAAAAAACCTTTAGGTATGAAATACGACAACTCTTGAATTGCCTTATGATGTTAGAGTCATAATTTCCTAATGCTACACAGAAAACCTAGAGATGCTGATATAGGGGAAAGTAATTTTTTCTTAAAGGGAGAAAACAATACTGGTTTAAAATCTCATCAATTCCTTATAGATTTTTATTTTTTTAAATTACTTTCATGGGATATAGCAAAAGTCTTCAATTTTTTTTACTAGTCTCCTGAAGACTACAACAGTGTTAACAGTTGACTACATACTGGGTGTTTTTGCAATGCCTGCAAAAAAGCATGAAGTATTCTTGATACCCTTCAATCATTTTCATTCCACTTGAGCATATTTACTGTGCCAGCCTTCCAAGAAAATGCATCACAGCCAGCATCTTGTTTACATTTGATTATGAAGTTGGCATTCTATTCATTTCCTTTTACTCATATTAAACTATTGCCATGGAGCTCCGTACAATGAGACAAAATTTTAAATTTCCATTGAATTTATGTTCGTTTCTTCTTGTGCAAAGATAAAATTCTAGAGATGTAGATGTTTTCTCTGTACAGTCAGTGACATCAAAGATATTGGGCAATCCAGTCACTATATTAATTTTCTGTTTATTTTCTCAACAGAATTTCTGAAAAGTGAAAGCGAGACAGGTGTTGCTCACATTTTTTAGATTAAGCAATGTAGATACCATCATTTGGCCATATGACAATAATGTTTCTTGCCAACATTTCAAATTATTCTCTGCTTAAGTAATTAATATGCTTATTATTTCTTGAGTTCAGGATATGGATGCTAAACATTTAATACCAAATGCATTTGCAGGCTATTAAATCAGAGAATATAAAATCTTTGTGTTTTACTTAGGCTAAAGGAGCATGTGGTTTTGCAAAATCACAGAGCAAAAAGTACTATAACCTTCAAAAGCAATAAAGATGTAAAATCTCAAGAACCAATAACATAAAAAACCCATGCGATTTGATAAGATAAATAGGATACTAGCGAAAGGTAAATCCCATAAATTATAGTCTACTGATTTTACAACTTTTCATAGAGAGTATAATTCCTCTTTTTATGCATTTATGATTAAGTTTCTCCATATTATAAGTTTTGCTGTTCTTAACAAATTAAAAACTCATAGGTGCTGACACAAACTGCTCTTGTAAAAAAAAAAAAATAACTATATGCCAACTACTTGGTAAATGTTGGATATTTATATCGTTTTTGAACTTTCAAGTATTAACCTCAGTGCCATTGTCATGTGAATTTCCATGAAGCAAAAAGAAAAGAAAAAAACTTAAAATGAAAAACTAAAAAATTGAGCAAAGGAAATAATATGACAAAGAGCCAAGGTAAGGCATGCAGGCAATATTTAAACCATGAGGAACTGGCTAACTGCAAGATCCTTATCTGACACAATGATTGTAGGAAGCTGTCCAAAATGGATACGTTTTACTGAGTACTGGGAAGGACTTCACGCTCAATTCATTTGAGTCTTTATGTCAACAGAATTGCAAAAAATGCATTGTCACTCATCCATGCAGTGATAGTGCATATTCACCAAATATGAAACCATGTAATCTAAGAGCTACAGACCCCTTTCAATAGAATAAGATACCGTTAATTTTCAAACAAATCCATGTTGCTGATGCAATAATCTCATTTTAGAACTATGAATTTTAGATAAAATTGAGATGTAAAGAAGTATCCTGTATAATCCATTACGATTCAAATAGTAGTTTTTACCTGATAATAATGTTTAACCATCAGCCTGGCTCTTAAAATGCTTCTTAAAACTTCAGCGACTAATATAAGAGGTATGTTTGGCTGATGCAGTTGTTGGCTCATGCATTCCTGAATTTAAGAGTATGTACTCTAATGTTGGCAGCTGTTCAACAATTTGGAATCAGCATTATAAACAGGTGCATATAGTGTATTGCTTCACTAAGTGTAGGTTGCTTCACTTGCTTCCAAATGCAATGGTCATGTTCTGTCTTTCTTGCATGATTTTTTGCAGGAATTTTGTATGCATAAGTTAATCACTTGAAATTGTCTGTAAGGATGCAAATCTTGTCTTAGGTTTGCTGGAAATCCTACAGAATGCAGACTAAGGAGAGGAGTGAAGGATACTATAAACAAACACTAATTGATTTGGAAAGAGAAACTACTACAATAGTTCTATGCTAATCTGATCACTTAATGTCCTCCAACTTGCACAAAGAGGAAGAATGGTCTCATGGCAAATTCATGAGAATGGAAATCTGGTATTCTGTGTCTTCCATATTTTCTTGCTTAAAGGCAAAATACTGGACCTGGTGGTGTAGCAAGGGTGGTTGTCTCAAACAGAATAATCAGGATTCAAAGAGACTTTCAAGATGACCCAGTCCAACCATCCACCCAGCACTGCCACTGTAACCACTAAACCACTAAACTACATCACCCTGTGTCAGATTCAGCTGTCAAGCTCCACAGATAGTGACCCCACAACCTCCCTGGGCAACCTATTCCAATACCTGACCCCTCTAACCCTGAAACTTTTTCTTGTATCTAATCTGAATCTTCACCTCTGGTTAAGACCATTTCCTCTTGTCCTTTTATTGTAGGCATGATAAAAGAGAGTGGTCTCCACCTCACTAAAACCTTTTTTCAGGTAGTTATTGAGAGAGATGAGGTCTCTCCTGAGCATCCACTTCTTAAGAGTAAACACAACCTGCTTCTTCACTCATTCTTGACAAGAACATGATGTGAGAGGCCCAGAACAGAACACAGTGCGCTCAAGGTACAGCCTTAACAATGCTGAGCACAGGACAGTGATCACTGTTCTGCTGTCAACACTATTCCTGATGCAAACCACTATGCCTTTGAACTTGGCCATCTTGGCACTCTGTTGGCTCATGTTCAGCTGGCTGTTGAGCAGCATTCTCAAGCCCATTTCTGCTGAATGGTCCTCAAACTACTTTTCTTCAAGCCTGTAGCATTGCCTGGGGTTGTTGGAACTCAAGTGCAGGACCCAGCACTTTTCCTTACTGAATTTCACACAGCTGTTCTTAGTCTATTGATCTAGTCAGTTTAGATCTCCCTGTAGAACCTCCTTACCCTCAAACAGATCAACACTCCCACTCAATTTGATGTTCATCTGCAAATTTAGAGAGGGTGCAGTACTGATCCCCACATGACTGAAGATGTCAAATAGGACCAGCCCAAAAACTGAACTCTGGGAAACACTGTTAGTGACTACACACCAACTGGATTTCGGTCCTTTTACCACCATTCTCTGGGTCTGACTGTCCAGCCAATTTTTTACCTATCACTCAAGCAAGTCTAAAGCAATCAGTATTTTTAAAAAGATGCAATAGGAGACAGTGTTAAACACTTTATTGAAGCCCACATTGACAACAGTCACAGTCTTTATGTCATCTATTAGGCCAGTCACTTTGCTGTAGAAGAAGATCAAGTTGGTCCAGAAGGACCTTTGTACATCAGTGTTGGCTGGGCCTGATACCCTGGTTTCCATAAACATGCCATGTAATGGCATTCAGAATGTTCTCTTCCATAATCTTGCCTTGAACCAAGGTAATGCTGACAGCCCTGTAGTTGTAGGACTAGATCAACTTTCTGACCCTTCTTGAAGATAGGTGTTACACTTGTTGATTTCCCATCCTCTGGGGCTTCTCCAGTTAACCAGGACTGCTGGTATCCATCAGATGATTGAGAGTTGGCAGGTTTTTAACCAGTTCCCTTGTCACTTTGGGGTTGATCCCATCAAGGCCCATAGACCTTCTCAGTGTCTAAATGGCATAGCAGGTCACTAAAAATCTCTTCCTCTATTACAAAGGCTTTATCCAGCTCTTTGTTCCTTACGTCCACTTCTGGGAGTTGTGTATCCTGAGGACAACTGATTTTAGTGTTAGAGACGGAGGAATATAAGGCACTAAATACTCTGCCTGACTCCATACTACCCTTAACTTTCAACAAATGATGGAGACTTGCCTTGACTATAATCTGCTGCCAATATATTTATAGAAAAACTTTTTTGTTGTCTTTAAGTGCAGTGGACAAATTTAGTTTTAGTTGGGCTTTCACTCTTCCAATTTTCTCCTGACATGATCTCACAACATCCTTATTGTCATCATAAGTTATCTCCCCTTTCAGAGATGACAGATTGTCTTTTATCCCTCTAAGTTCTCTGTTTAATTAGCTCAGACTTCTCGCCTGATGACTTGTCTTTCTGCACACGAGGACAGCCTACTCCTGAATATTTAAAAATTCCTATTTAAGGCACATTCAGACTTCCTGGACTTCTTTACCCTTCAGAACTGGCTCCAAAGAGACTTTGCCAATCAAACTCCTAAACAGTCCGGAGTTCACCAATCTGAAGTCCAAGATGGAAGTTCTGTTTGTTGTCCTCCTTACTTTACCCAGTAAAGAAAATACTAAAGTTTCATGGTTACCCCACCCGAGACAGCCACCAACAGCCACATCACCTACAAATCCTTCTCTGCTCACAAACAACAACAGGTCTAGCAGGGTACCTCATCTTGAAAGTTCATTTATTAGTTGTGTTAGTAAGTTGTCCCCCACACACTCCAGGAACCTCCTAGACTGCTTCCTATTGGTTGTATTTCCAGTAGACATCAGGCAAGCTGAAGTGACCCACAAGTACAAGGGCTGGTGACTGTGAGACTTCTGCCAGCCACTTGTAGAACTCCTAATCTGCCTGTTCATCCTTGCTGGTGGTCTATAACAGACATCATGATGTCTGCCCTGCTGACCTTCCCCAATCTTTACGCATAGGCATTGAACATGGTCGTCTTCATCATCATCATCAATTTCAATACAATCAAAACACTCCTTAAAATGGAGTAACACATTACCATCCCTTGTGCTTTGGCTGACTCTCCTGACACTGCAGTTGTGAGACTTATTCCACTATATTTCTGTGATAGCGACTACATTGCAGGTTTCCTTTTCTACAATCGCTTCCAGCTCCTCCTGCTTGCTGCCCAGACTGAACGCACTGGCATAGATGTTCTTCAGCTAGGCTAACACAAGCATGCTCATCTCTAATGAGCTTCATCTTCTTCTCCATTTGAGCAGTCCATTTAAAGACTGCTCAATCAGCCCTACTAACAGGCTATAATCCTTTTCCCACTCTGAGTCAGATGTACCCCATTTAGCATAGGCAGGCCTGGTGCCATATATGCTGACCCATGGTCAAAAATCCCTATGGCACCAGCCTCTTAGCCATCAGTCAAATATTCTTATTTCTTTCATTATTTTCCCCTAACACTGAAGGAATTTTGAGAATACTACCTGTGCACCTACTCCTTTAACCAAATACCCCAGTGCCCTGAAGTCCCTTTGGATTACCCTGGGAACTCTTCCCTCAATCTTGTCTCTATGCACCCAGAACACTAACAGATGGTAGTCTTAGAAGGCTGATCCCAGGGAGGAAGAACACCTCCCTGTGGATTAGGCCTGTTCCACGTATTGGACTCTCTGTTCCCCTCAGTGGGAGACTTCTACAACAATTACCCTTTGGTTTTTGCTTTTCAGAGCTTGTTGCAATATGTTTGGACACCTGAACTGGACTAGGCAGCCCAGTAGGTGGTGCTTCATCTAGATTGTTATTTTCCTTCCCCTCATATATGTTTTTTAGGGGGATGTGGGGAGGGAAACAAGATTGGATTCATCTGTCACTCTGAGAAAGAACCTATCTGCATTCTGCCCCCTCTCTTAAGTTCCCTGCTACATGCTGTGTAGAGAAGAGAGGATCCTCCACTTCATGAGATGCATTTGGCCAGTAAATTTGCCTCAGAGCAAGAATGCGACAGCTCCGTCAGTTAATTTCTTTCTCGGATCTTTTAACTCTCCTTAACCTTTTCACCTCTTCTTTTGTGTGTACCACCAAACCCAGTAGATCATCTACCTGCACTCACCTCACACAAGTATTATCTCTGTTATAATGCTACCTGGACCCCTGCATGTTTTGTCAATAGCTCTGTTTTCATTGCCACATCCTTTCTGATACACAGAGGTGGCTTAGCACCTTGCAGAATAGGAGCCATTCTTGAACTGTTTTGAGCTGATGGGAGGGAGACCACACTGTGCTGCTCACCCTGCCTGTGGGAAGTGCCACGCCCTCCTGGAGTGACACTCCCACTCTGTGCTCCCTGGAGCCATTTAAATCCCCCACAGCGCTCCCAGTGCTGACTGCTGCTCACCTGGTTGTCTGCTGGAAACCTCAGGTCCTGGCAGGGCTCTGGGCTGCTGCTTGGCTGTGCCTGAATGCAGAAGCAACCCTGTCGGGCCCAACTGAAAACTCACCTTTGGATTTGCTTCAGTCACTGCTGCTGCTGTTGCTGATGTTTCTGTATGTGTTGTAGGAGAGAAAAAAACCAGCCAAACAAACAAACAAACAAAACAAACAAACAAAACCAAAACACAGCACTTCACTAAAATAGCTGACTGTTTTTGAAAATTTTGATAGAACTGTGGAAACAGAAGAAGCAAATTTTGTGTTATACAATGGTAAGGGAAGTCTCTAATACATAGAGTAGATTTGCATTAAATATGCAAATATCACCACATTAATCCACACAATTTGGAAATGTCACAAATAAATTTTCTAGAATATGGATACAATTGAAGAGGATATTTTGTCTAGAATTTATATGGAACAATACAATAATGGAAAACATGTAGACCTTTCCATATATTTTTCTTATTAAATGCAACTCGTCTGTTCTGGTGAATTACGTTTAATATAATTTCACAGTATTGTGAAAAGCATATGAATGCAAATGTTTATTCCTGCCACCTTAAGATAATTGAATATAATTATCTCTCTTTTTTTCTATTCTTTTATTTTTCCATTTTTTTTTTATTTTAATTAGGGGACATAAGCAATTAAGATATTGTCTATGGATACAGGAAATCTGATTAACAGATCAAAAAGACCATCTGTAGAGATTGAATTTAACACCAGGGGGTAATTCTCCTTTCTACAATACCTATGTAAATTGACTTAATCCAGAAAGCTTAATGAATTTCTCTGAAAGATGGCTTTCCTTATTTTTAAATATGTATTTTCAAAACGTATGTTGTTGAATATTATTCAAGGCTGTGATTCAGAATATTATCATATATATGTAACATCATACAGGTAGAGAATGAGTCAGGCTTCTGAACTCAAGGGAGAACGCTGTCAGATCTACTACAAAAGTAAATTTTCTTCCTGAAAGATCTTGTAATTTGATCTGTCAGTAACACTTCTGATAAGAGTAGTTTGCTTTCAGTGTTTCTTTTTTGCCAGTTCTTTAGTGATCTTTTTTCAGCTTGAGTCTGACTGCTGTAGATCTTGATGGTGATGCCTTCTTAAAGCTGTTACCTAACAGTCATTGCAAGTTTCATATAACTACATTGTTCTATGAAGTCGCCAACAATATTTCAACTTGATAAACTAATAATTCTTTCTTGAACCATTATAGTATATTGATATTAAAAAACCAGAATGACTTGTTAATCTGTTATTACATTATGCATTAGATTAATGTATGCCATTCAAATATTTTCTCTACATGACCAAATTACTTTAGTAATAATCCAAATGCACTTCTGATTTACAATCTGTAATATTTGTATAATATAAGCTTACTATTCCTAATGAATGGGTAGCTTTCCTAAAAAATGTAGGGTGTCCAGCTCCAGGCTGATGATCTTATAGAATGTTTTTACCTCCCTATTATTCACATTAAGTATGTGGTTAATTACTTGCAAAGCTACAAAATGAAGACACATAAAGACATATGGAAAATTAAAAATATGGTCTTTGTTATGTGTTGAGCACCAGTACATTTTTTTAAACTTGTGCTCTTACCATCTGAATGAATAAACTCTCCATCAGAAGCAGATCTTTTAGATAAGTTTGAAAGGTAAGTTCTGCTGCTTGCTGGATCTTTGGTATCAAAACCGGAATTACTTTAGTATTAACTTTTACTCATTTTATTTGCTTACTTCTGTATTCTGTTTAGCAATGAAGATGAATAGAAAAATCTTTAACTGCAACCAATGAACAAATATGTGTAGTTATTTACAAGGTGGTTCTTACTCTGTGACCAAATAATGAATCAGGAAGAGGAGACTGTCCAGAAAAGGGCCATGGGAATTCGGATAAACAAGTTGTCTGGCCTTATGTCTTCTCAGCTTCTCAGCTTGTAGTGCTGACTTTGCCTCTTTTCTCATCTTTCTCTTTCTTTTTCTGACAATAGTTCCTATGGCCTTTAAGAGAAACAGCAAATCTTGAAGTAATAAATATAAAGATAATAAGAGTAGTGATCAAAAATCCCATCAGAAAAAAAAATCACAGGGCAGTATTTTGAACTAAATTTTCATACAGAAAGAAATATTAGAAAATCTGATTTGTTTAGTAGTTTTGATGGAATAGCCAAGCATTGACAGGCTTACACTGGAATGTGTACTAAAATTCAGTGTTTTCAGTAGGGATGTTTGTCATTGTCCTCATAACTTTATCGGAAGGAAGCAACAGAAAGAAAGAGTTTGTGCTCCAAAGGGTTTGCAGTCAAAATGCAAGACACAAGAAATAGCAACAAGAGAGAGAGAGAGTAAAAAGAGGAAATATTACATGATTACATGGGTAATAACAGAAGAGAGTGCCTACAGTTGTTTTCCAACTAACTGCTATATCCACCCACTCACTTCTTTTATTTTCTTTATTTTTGTGTTAAGTCACTTAAAAACAGACAAGAAAATATTATACTCATCTGCTACAGGACTCTGTTGTATTTCTCCGGGGAATGGTTTTCCTGAAGCCTGTAACCATGTAGTTTGGCCCTTCCTTCCTTTCTTGACCCAGTTGGCTAAGGTCCAGCCATCCCCCCTGGGCAGAAGCCTTGATAAGGCCCTGTTCTTCCTCCTCTCACCCTCCTGCCCTCCAGACCTCTTACCCTCTGGGTCTCTTGCCCTCTGGGCCTCCTGCCCTGACTTCCCCTCCTGGAATAAATGTCTTGGATCAACCCTGGGGGTAAGAGGCTCTTTTGGATCTTCTGTCTTGCCCCTGAAATATTCCCCCAAAGCCTCCCAAGTAACTGAGCTAGCCCCAGCGGGCTGTGAGGGTTTGTTTCACGACCCTGTGTACAACACAGTGCCATCATAGTCATCATCAAAATATATGTGAATATATTTAGAAATAAAGGGACTACACACAGAGAATACATACACATAAATGTGAAGTACGTTATTCAGCATGAATCACTAAATCCTTGATAGGAAAGGTATTACAAATATAATAAGCAAATTTCACATAATTGCAGAACTGGTAAATATTTCAAAAGTAAAATCCCTTCTACTCTAATCCAGAAATTATTATTAACATATTTAAAAAGCTTTTTCAGTAATGTGTCAAACACTGAATAATTTTGTGCTGTATTTTGCACTCTGTATGTATGTTGCAATGCTGAGAAGCCTGCTTATTTTTACATCTCTTAACTTGAAGCATGGTAGTTTTTCAGTGTAATTTGATAATTTCAGAAGAAAATACACAGTATCTCTGATTTCTGGTAGAGAGAGATAACATCAAATTATTTTTTTTTTGTCTTTGATTAAATTCACTGTGTCACAGATCCTAGTTGCTGTTCATGATGATGACGATGATGATGATGATGATGATGATGATGATGATGATGAGCATATCAGATCTCGAAAATTCCAAGAAAAAGAAACACTCATTATGGTAGTTTGTTTCATCTATTGTTAGAGTGTTCTGTGTTAGGTACCTTCATTTTCAATGACAGAGGCAATGAATTCTAGAGTTTAATCTTGAAAATATAAACACATTCTATGCAGAAAATAGTAATAACCCAAAATATGAGTAAATAGACTGTATAAAATAGTCTCTCTCTTTTTCTTAAAAAAAATCACAGTTTACTGAGTATCTAGATAAATTTGTACTGTGACTGCTTTCTCTACTCAATAGATTTGGTGAACACCCCATTAATATACTTCATACATTGGAGAGAGATTGCAATTCACTTTGTTCTTGTTACATAATAGACACAAAAAGGCATTTTTAGCAAGTTTGTTATTTTCTTCTAGAAATTCTAAATTACTTATACAAATGAGACTATGATTTTTACATCATTGAGGTGTTTTCAAAATGCTAGCCCTGTACTACAGTGTTTACATGCATATTTATAGGTGGACTATTAGTTTTTTATGTCTCAATATCACAAATTGAATTAGGATTACTGTGATACTAGAAGTTAGATATGGTTGCCACCCTGGCTTTAACTGTATTTATCTCACTACATCAGAAATTCTATGTGAAATTTTATGTGAAAGAGCTATAACAAATTATATTAAAGCAGCTTGTAGATCATTGCTTGAATCTGGGGAATTAATGAGAAAGGGTTAGAGCTCCGTTAGAATACGTATGCTTAAACAAAAATTAGTCTCACCTCTTTGGAATGTAATTTAAAACAAAAGTTAATATGGGTGGCATTTTTCCCCCTCAAAAATAATTATATAGCTATTCCTTTTCCTTGTGAGCATTTAAATTATTATATTCTGATAGTTAAAATTAGGATTCTCCTAAGTTATGCAAGTTCTCTTGAAGCCTACATTAACTATACAATATAGATATGAACTTCTCTTCTCATAGGAATCTGTAGTATTGACAGGCTATGGACATGAAGACCAAGTGAAAGCTATCTCTCTGATATAGTGTAGGAAAAATAAATGGGTAGTGGTGACTATAGAAATGGATTTTACCTTTTAAAATAACTCATATATGCAGTTTCATTTCTGTATCTCTTCTTCCAGATTAATTTTTTAAGAAGTCCTGTGAAAATTGAATAAAAGGATGCTATAATAGCAAAAAACTTATCTAAATGAATGCAGGGACATGTTTATCCTTATGTGTGCACGTGACAGATTCATGCTCTTATGGGCAGATGCAAGTGTCTTGCAGAAACAACGATCACTGGCATGTGGCAGCAAAAAACCCCACACATCACCTTTGCATATTTAAAATGTATTGCATCTAGATTTTGTAGCAATATTCATATATCACTGATGAAATAGATATTTATTGTGCTTATAATTGAAATTAGCTAGGGTTTTTTATTGTCTGCGGGTAGGTTAAGTTGTTGCTTGTGTGTTTTTGGTTTTTGTTTCTGTTTTTGCTTTTGCGTTGGTTTTTTTTTTTTTGTTTTGTTTTCTTGGGAATGAGTTCCCCCCTCAGTTTTATTCCTCACTTTTTTCCAAAATTTATATTATTTTATATATTATATATTTTTATTATGTTTCTATTATTAAGTATATATGTATTAAAGCATTAACAATGTTTGAAAAGCTGACTGAGAGCACTAAGATCTTCTGAGTACAGACTATTTTCCTGAAGGAGTAACCCTGGGCACCAGTATAGGTTGGGGGCCAACCTGCTGGAAAGGAGCTCTGTAGAGGAAGACCTGGGAGTCCTGGTGGGCAACAATCTGCTCTAGCACAGGGCAAGAAAGATGATGAGGGACTGGAGTATCTCTTTAATGAGGAAAGGCTGAAAGGGATGAGCCTGTTCAGCCTCAATAAGAGACAATTTAGAGAGGACCTCATCAACTGCATAAGTACTTGCAGTGAAGATTTCAAGAGGAGGGATCCAGGCTCTTCTCAGTGGTGCCAGGAAGTAGGACAAGTTGCAATGGGAAGAAACTGGCGCTCACCCAAAGAGAAGGAAGAACTTCTTAACTATATAAGAGACTGAGTACTGGAACAGATTGACCAGAGAGATTGTGGAGTATCTGAACTGTCTGGACGCAATCCTGAGCCATGTGCTTGAGCAGGGAGGTTGGGTCAGATGACCCACTGCTGTCCCTTCCACCCCAACCCATTCTGTGATTTCATTATTCTGTTTTTAATCCATTTCCACACAAACATCTCCCCTTCCTGCTTCCAGTTTCTCCTGCTTTGCACACACTCTGTCTTAAAACTATATGGAAAATTCTGTTAGATTGAACTTTACATCTGTAAATAGACAATAGTTGATGTTAAAAGTATCATTTGCTTTTTTGATCCATTAGCTTGCATCTAGTCTATATGATCATACTGAAATATAGAGCTCCTCCCCAGAAAAAAATAAAATTAATCCAACACAATTTATTACTTTACTCAAGTTACTGAGAATTCTATTTGTGTCATTTTAAACTTCACCTTTACATCCAGGATACAAGGGTTAAACTAAAAGAGAAGACTGCCAGTGTTTTTCTTGTTTCTTTTCAGTTTTTTCTAGTCATTAAAATTCAGTCTTCTTCTATTCATTAAAATTACATCTATAACACATGCCCTTGTTATTCACATCTTCTAATATTATTCACAACACCCACCCAATTACCCATACTTAGCAAATCTAAATGGAATCAATATCTATCAAATGGAATCATGCTCTTCCTGCACTTTATTTCTAAGTCTTAATCAAATTACTTTTATTTCTCCTGTAAGAGCAACATTATTATGCACTTTCAGTACCATTATTAACAATAGTTCTGAGCCTACAGAAATTTCTTCCTACATGTGCATTCTAAAAATGTTAGCCCGTTCAGATTATTCAAGTGTCACCTAAACCCACTTCTTCATACTAAAGCAGACAGCTGATGTCCTGTGGAGGTAAAATGGTGAACCTCTATCTATAGACCTGATCTATCCTGTTTCTAAGCATTTTTGCAAAGAGATTTATTTCTTTTGAATGAGCACTGTTGCTGCCCTTGTAAGAATCATCAGGAAAAGATCCTTTTATGCTCTCTGCTGCATAATTATCACAGGTGATTTCCAAACAAAGAGGGCAAAATAATAAGTGCCCTAATCTTGAAGTATCTCTGCCAGTTTGTGCTGTCTTTTATGTTCAGTAGCACATCTTCTAGTCTAGCCAACCTGCATCAGCAAAATGGCTTTATTGCCAGAGAAGTGTCTGGAATTACATGCTTTGCTTTTGCTCATCACACCGTCCAAATGGACACATCTCTTAGGAGCAGGATTTACCCCAATAATTGTTGCAATTAATCTTAATGCTTCATTTATCTGCCTAAAATTCCCATTTACCAATTTGACATTTTTTAATGACTGAATGACACAAAAAATATTCAGATACATTGTCTTCATCTCTTATTTTTATTAGCCTCTCTTAACTGATATTTCACTTCCTACAAAACAGAAAATAGGAATATGCTGTTTCAAAGTAGTTGATGGTGACATGGAAACAGATTATCACAAAAAATATATCTCAAAAGGTCTTGCTGTGGAAAGAACACAAAAATCTGCATAAATGTGAAAAGAGAAGGAGAACTTATATATTCATTTCTGATACATTTGCAAATGCAGAAGTCATTTAAATGAGAAAAATTTCCTTCTTACTCCTGCCTACAAAGCAATATATAAAGATGAGTACTTCATTTATTGAATGCTAATTTTTACTGCCTTTGTTTTATTTTGCAGGTTATTTTTTCCAAATGTGATATACAGAATGCACAGAATGATAAAATAGATGGAATAGACATGACTCTTAAATTTCTTAGTTCAGCAAACTAATTGAGGTAATGTTTACTTCAATTTCATAGCAGAAAAAAAATCATATGGACAGTATGAATTAAGGGTTTTAAGGCAAAGACTACCTTATTATTGCTTTCATACATGTATAAATGACAAACAATTTGCACTCAAGAGATGGAGGTTATGCTCTGATTATTTTATTTTAAGAGGTTCTAATGATTCATCTGGTCATTATTGAACAACTATCAAGAAATTTGGGTTCCTGACTATATCAGTTTGCAGCTGCAAGAATAATATTTTGCTTGGCTCTAGGATTACAGTAAAATTCAGGCTGACAGGAAGGTCTCTTGGGGAAGTCTGCAGTCTAGGAGCAAGCTCATCTATAGGGTCAGGCCAGGCTGTTCTCAGGGCCTTGCACTGTCAGGATGTTAGACCTGTCATAGACAGCCAGCCTTCCTTGGCCTTTGCTCCATGGATAGGCTACCTCTGTGGGGAAAGATTTCTCCTTACTGCCAGCCTGAAACTATTTTTGTTTCAGCTTGTAGTGCTGCTGTTCATGCACCACTGTGAAGAACGCAACTTGCATGCTCCATGTCCAAAAAACCCACCAGTGCTGGGGATGCTGTTTGGACTCTAAAAGGGTCTCTTATCATGGCTGAGCCAGCAACTGCCCCACAGCTACACTGAACAGTCCAGGGCATCCAGACTCACCTTTTCAGTAGCTTCTGCTCAATGCAGTCATTTCTGTTATCATTCTTTTTCTGTTGAAGGCCTTAAACAGGAAGTTTTGGTTTCTCCAAATGGAATTGAATGTGGTAAGGAATGCCAATGACAGCAAGAAAGGATTGTGTAAGTAGGTCATGTGGATGACAAAAAGGGAGGTTAGGGAAAATTACATTCTTCTGATGAATAAGGTTAGGAACTCGCTTCCCCAGGACATAGAAGAAATTGAGGTGTAAAATGGCTTCTTTGCCTCATTCTGCAGTGTAGCAAGACAGCCTTCAAGAATGACAAGCTCATGTACATTTGCATACATTCTGCATGTTTACATACATTTACTTTCAAGGTACATAAGCATATAGAAGTGCTCTGAATGCTTGATATTGTTGTAAAAATATTTCAAGTATTGTAAACTGGCAATACTTATATAAATTAAACTATGTTTCTCTATCTTGCATATAAAACACATTTAAAAAAATCTACATTATTTTTTCCTCCAGAAAATATGTAGCTGAGACTTGGATAAAAAAGCATTTTTAAATCCAGATGAAAATATTAGCTAACAGAGCAGAAGGGTATGAAGTCTTGGTGAAGAGACAGTTCAGGAGTCTTTTATAATACCATGTTTATCTTTAGATGTTATATAATTCTACAGTGTGTTGGAGGTTTTCACAAATGGGACAGGACTGCTGGTTGAAGTTTCCATGTGCTTTATTGTGACATCATACTCATAACAGGTTGAGACAATTGAAAGATGGCAACAGCTCATGTCTGCCAGCAGCGGCCAAAGATCTCTTTGTTATAGAGCATTTTAATGGTTTTCCAGCCAATAGCATATTGCTAAAGCTTGCAGACAATTGTTCTAGCCAATCACTAAAAGCACATGTACACCTGCTTCAAACAGTGCTTGCTTGTGTGCTTTCTATTGACAATACCCAATACTCCATTATTAAGCTTAAAACCTTCTGCTATTGGGCAAAGCATATTTTTCTGCAGTCTTAAGGTGTATCCTAGCCAAACCTAAAACCTCAAGCTATTGTTTAATTTCCTTTCTTGCTGTATCACTGTATCTTTTCTGCTTTCAGACTTTGCAGCTGCAGCTAGTTCTAAGTTCTCTGCTCTTTCTGTTTCTGAGGCCTGCTTTCACAGCTTTCTTAAAGTCTTGTTACCTTTACTATTTCCCACACTACAGATGTAACAGGAGGGACTGCATGTAGAAATGGTGGGGTTTTTTTCTATGGCAGTTCTAGGCCTGTTGAGATCACCTGCCAAACTGCCTTAGTGATACAGCTTACCACCAAAAGAAATAGGAGTTTTACTTGTTGGTGAACAAGCAAATGATGCCTTCTAAAAGACGCTTCCAAAGATGCAGATAGGTCTGTAGGTGTGTTGGAGAGAGAACTGCATCCATAACAGAAGATTCCCAGTGGAGTCTCAAAGGATGTAGAAAAAGTTACAGTTTATATCAATTAAAAATGCATGTATCCTAGTACATGCCTCCCTTTAATTTCTTGATGGAGATGTTTTTTCCCATTAGTATGGAAGGAAGTTACATGTGAAAATCAGGAGCTCATTAGTGTACAACACCTTAACTTAACAGGGCCTTAAAATCATAGACAAAATTTGCCATCTATTTTCCATTCTATTTGGAACTGGTCAAGAAATAGAGATAAAATGTGATTAAACTATTACAGCTGTTGAGCAGTACTTTGCAGAACAGTAGTAACAAAGCTAAAATTTACTGCCTATAGGCAAAAAACTGTAAATACTTTACCATTAAAATAATTATTTAACATAGTCTTGTAATGGATCAGTTTCAATGGATACTGGAATATTCCACTTTATTTTTATTGCCAGTAAAGTATTAAGTTGTATCTGTTATATTCTGGTTAAGGAAGGAATTAAAAAAATTAACAACAAAGGAAACATGATCTGAAGATCTTATTTTTAGTACAGCTTAAAAATATCTATCCTTCTAAGTTGTTTTATATTAAAAGAATTAAAATGATTTCTCTAGAATCCTGAAAATTTATTTAAACAGACATGTTAGTAGCCTTGTTTTTACGTTCACTAGAGTGGCTGGGAGTTCTTCTAAATTTCAAGAATTTGGGTGTTTTTATCTCCTATATATTGCATTAGAACTAAATTATTTATAGATATCCATATATATATATATATATATGGATATATATACATGTATGTATATATATATATTGGAACAACGATGCAAAATTTAGCAGATTCAAGAGTAAATGACTGTTAGACATAAATTCTGACTCGTATTGCAGTTATCATAAAGAGAATTTTCTCATCCTTCTGATATGATCCCCAAACCCTACCTTCTTGATCTGAGAAAATAACTGTAGCATACTAAGTATTGAAACTATTTGGATGAATGTAGCACTTGTTTTTGGAGTTAGGTTCCTTTCTAAATTTATTTTCTCCCCACTGCAACTGTAATGGAATATAAACTCTAATTGAAAAGCAAAACCTATATATGTTTGAGTTAAGTGGAGTCTGTTTCTACCCTTTTACCTCTCTTTTTTTGGGCTAGTTAAAATGCAAATACACAAATAACAAGCACTTTCACCCACACAGCATAGATAAAGAATAATGCCACTTGCATTGTCAAGTTTCATGGTTCTTGAAAGATTGCCAATAGTTGTCCCTCATTCTCTTACAAATAAAACTAAAGGACGTGTTCTATTTGTTGATGTTGCTTCAACTTTTATTTTGTTTGTACTAATACTCCTACTCACCCCTTAAATGTTAGACTTCCACCATTGTTCTCTATTGGCAATTTCAATAAATGGACATCTGTTAATGATTACTCAAAAAATAAAGCATTTCTGCAACAACGAGTCTATAAGGCAAAAACTAGTTGCTGCTTAAAGGAAAACTGCTAATTTATGCAAAGAGAAGGAATATCATACCAAAACAATTTAAAGTGTAACGCTCCAAAGAGATGTGGACATGATTCTGCCTTGCTTACACTGAAGTTGATGGTGCTGTTAGACAATGCTGGGTTTTAACTGTCTTTTACAATTTCAGCCAAAAAAAGCTGGTTTGTTGAAATCAGTATGCTAAAGAGAACTTAAAAGTCTCTTATTAAATGGGTGTGTGGTACACCAGGCTTTGCTCAGAAAAGCCTTTTACAGCCTCTGCAGTCACTGCTTGTACTGAACTCCATTTTTAACAAAGAATGTGAACTCTAGTAGTCAAACTCCAAGTCAAGTGTGGAAGAAATTACCCTACCATTTTGTAGCAGTTACAGTAGTTAATTTAGCTTTTTATGGAGCCTCTGAGTCAGATTCAGATCATGCATGCTAAATTATCTTTTAAATAGATGCTGTATTTATTTGCTTTCAAGGAGATATGTCCATATGGTCTCCTCCGCTATTTTGCAATAAATACCAAAATCACAAGCAGGTGCCAAATCACCACCTTAACCTGTGGCAAACAGAAAAGTCGATTTTTTTTCCTGAGCAAAGAATCAACAGGTTCTGAGCAATCCTGGAAGGATGCAACCTATCTCTAAACTAAAAACTTTTACTGCAAAAACAGTGATGGAAGACATCAAAATAAGGAGTTGTCATGGCAACTGGCATGCTGAGGATAAGTAGGTTGATAAAAAATTACAAAGAGATACAAAAAAATGAAAGGAATAAATTGGATTGCTAATTAGAAATTCAGTCATACAGTTACACATCTTGAAGGGTGTGAAATATTTCCCCAGTGAACATCAACTATTTGGCTGGTGAACACTGACACAGGTGTTACTGCCTGTTTCCTGCCCACAAGGCATAGAGGGAATATTCTATTGTGTTCTGAATTGCATTGAGTCAGGGACTTGTCTCTGACATAAAAAACCAAAGCTCTTTGCTTTCCTTTCCTGTTTCTTCATGAGACATGGGGAACTCTAGGCAGCACACCTAAAGGTCATCCCTTCACATCCAGGGCAATGAGGAACATGAATAGAACAGCTCCGCCACCCAATAACCTATTACTTATTTCTTTCTCTCACATCTTCCTATGAGATATTATTTCTTCTTCAATTATTGTTTTTCTTAGTGCCAGTGTTCCAGGTGTTTGTTCACAATTTCTATGGTTTTTTTTTTTTTTTTTTTTTTTTTTTTTTTTGTGGGTTTTTTTTTTTTTTGTGGGTTTTTTTTTTTTTTGGGGGGGGGGGTTTGTTTTGTTTTGTTTTGTTTTGTTTTTTATATATGACTTTGAAATACATAGCTGTGACTTTTTACAAAAGAGCTTACTAAAGTTGCAGAGCTAATAAATGAAAAGTAAAGAATTACCAGAATTCACATGGTAATGACATCTGCCCTCTATGCAGTGCAAATTTCTTTTTCCTCTCTTGGCCACCACAGTTAGAGTGATGTGGCTAAGGAGTCAGACTACATTGTGAAGCACAACAAAGTTTTATAGATATAGTCCTGTTTTAAGCCTAGCAGCATACAGCTACTTATCTACCTATTGTTCTGTAATATTGTGGCACAGGAGTTTTACTGGTTCATCCATGTACCTGACAGAAACAAAACAGCAAAGGAATACATCCTTAAAGCATATAAATTTGGAAGAAGATTAGAGAAACTTGGTATTGGAAGAATGTCAGTCAGTTTTCTTAATTGTTGGGCAAGGCTTGGCTGTGGACTTTGTATACTTTAGAACTAGTCTTCTCTTTTCTGGTATGCTCAGAAGCCTGCTTTCTAACAATGATGATTACGCTTGATCCTGTAGTCTCAGAAGATAATAAGAACTGTGTGCAGGTCTTAAAGTTTATGTCTTCCATTTCTTTTAGTCAAAATAAATAACTCTCTATTCTAAGAAAATAGAATAAGACAATTATATTAAATCTCACCAGAGAAAACTTATTTTGGAAGTTTCTGCTTGAAGATGCTCCATTACCTATAAGTATTTCCTCATCTCCAGTACTATATTAATTAATGGTTCTTTCAAGATTCTTTAGTCTCATCAGACTTTTTCTATATAGAATCACAGAATATCCTGAGTTGGAACATATCGAAAAGGATCAAGTCCAACTCTCGGCCTTACACAGAATAGCCCCACCTTGTGCCTTGCTAACACCTTGTGCCTGAGACCATTTTATAAATGCTCCTAAGAATACTGACCTTTCAGGTCACAGATGCTGTGTCCACTTCTTTGATAAGCCTGTTCCAGGGCCCAACCACCTTCTGAGGCATTTTTTGTGTTTGGCAGTAAGAATTAGATATCACATATAATAACATATTTAGCTTTGTTTTGTTATGTTCCCACATAACAGAAATTGTGGTGGGACAAGCTTCTTAGGACTTATTAGTTGCCTTGATCTCTAGTGTATAGTGTACTCCTAACTGTCTGCCCGTCTTTCTTTTATAGTTAAGAATTTCTGTTGGTAAAACTGTGACCAGACACCAGCTTCTTTCATATTGTATCCACAATCTCTCATTTGTTACTTTAGTCCTCTTCATCCATCTTTAAAATTGTACCTTGAATCCTGTGTTTATTTTTGGACTCCTCACTACAAAAAAGACATCGAGGTGCTGGAGTGTGTAGGAAGAAAAGTAAGAGAAGTAGTGGAGGATTCTAAAGAATAAGGCTTATGAAGAGTGGCTGAGTGAGCAGGGATCTTTCTCCTGGAGATAAAGAGGCACAGGGGACACCTTATTGCTTTCTATAACAACCTGAAAGAGAGTTGTAGTGAAGCAAGGGTTGGCCTCTTCTCCCAAGTCGCAAGATGTAGGAGAAGAGGAAATAGCCTCCAGTTTTGTCAAGGGAGATTTAGACTGGATATTAGGAAAAATTTCTTTATGGAAAGGTTGGTCAGGCATTGAAACAAGCTGCACAGAGAAGTGTTGGTGTTACCATCCCTAAAGGTAACTTAGACACGTAGATGTGATATTTATGGATGTGATTTAATGGTCGTCTTGGCAATGCTAGGTTAACCATTCCAGTTGAGCTCAATAATCTCTACATAACCTGTTCTAGTGAGTAACCACCCATATTGTAAGTACCTAATCTAAACCTACACTCTTTCTACTTAAAGACATCATGCCTTGTCCTAGCATTACATGCATTTGTAAAAAGTCCCTCTAGGGATTTCTGGTATTTTCCATTTAAGTACTGGAATGTTTCTTCAAGGCATTTCTGAAGCTTTTTCTTCTTCAGGCTGAGCAGCCTGAAATGTGTGATCCTTCTCTGGACACCCCCCAACATGTCCACAACCTTCTTATGTTGAACTGACCTATATACTCCAGGTGAGGTCCTACAAGAGCTGAATAGAATTAATTGTGTATTTGTCTCTTCCCACTGGCTTTGTCTGCTGTCTTCACCACGAACAGATCAAATCCAGAGACTGAATGCAAAGAATCCCAGAAAGGAAAAATCATTG
Source organism: Sylvia atricapilla (assembly GCF_009819655.1). Taxonomy (NCBI): domain Eukaryota; kingdom Metazoa; phylum Chordata; class Aves; order Passeriformes; family Sylviidae; genus Sylvia; species Sylvia atricapilla. The sequence continues at coordinate 58,310,384 of NC_089174.1, forward strand.
TTTATGGATTGATGTGAGAAAAACAACAGTGGAATAACAACAACTCAGACATAGTATGTTTGCTGAGGAACCTACAAGTCCTAGCTCTGTCAACAGCGTCAAGCGTCATGTCAAACGCTTATAGTAGCTTCATTAACTTCAGTCAAACTGAGCCTCACATCACTAGCTCTTGGTGGCTAAATGTCCATATATATATGAAGCTTTGTCAGAGACTGGATGGATTCATGTGTCAAGACATTTTGGGATGCATGTATGTGTGTGGGAGAGACAGCTAAGGCCTTGCCCTGGCAAGACAGTGAACTGCCCCACACACCCCCAGACCCAGAGCCTGTATCCCAGCCCTGCACTGCCTGCCAGTCATTGGCACACTGGAAGCAGGGCTCTACTTTTCCCTAGCCCAGCTTCTGAGTGGCCAAATGACCAGAAGTCCCACCGGGAGCTGGGGGGGGGAGGGGGGGGGAAGGGGCAGGACCCCAAAAACCACAGTGTATTTAAAGCTGAGCATGAGGCAGGCATATCCTTACCCTACCTTCCTCTTAGAGTTTTGATGTGAGCACTGCTGGAAACCAGAAGCTGCACATGCATGCTTTTCTGTATCTTTTCTTTCTTTCTTTGAACATTTAGAGTAAAATTGAATGGTTTTAAAGTTTACTAAATTGAATGGTCTAAGTTAATGTTTCCCAGAGTTCTCTGATTTTCTTTAATTTGCCAGTAAACCTTTGTGTTTTGACCTCTCGAGAACATCTGGTGGGTATTTCTCCTGTGCATTTTACCAAAATTTCTAGAACTACTGTAAGCCCCTTCCAGCAAGTTTTTTGGGGCATACAGTCTTTTCAAAGAGAAAATTCTGGATTTGATTCCTTTTATAAATACAACAGTTACCATCTGAGGTATAAGAGAAACACAACCCACGGCTTTTCAAGTGTTCTTGTTGCTGAACCCAGGTATACTGAGCTAGTAGCTTGCAGGGGTATTATGTAGGAGAGATGGTCTTTTTCAACTGTGGTCTGGGTTTTCTCAGCTCCTTTTGTCAGCTGCACAGCAAGGATTTTGCTAGCAGTTATCAACATATTTTAGGAGCATTGCTATGAGAAATTCAAGTCCAGCTTTGCTTTCAAATACACAGACAGTCATGTCCTTATGAATAGCTAGTGATCCCAAAATGATGTAGGGGACTAGTCCCGCTGAGGACATTGTGAAGATGATCAACCATAGCCATGCATCAACCTACCCACCCATTAGCAATAAAAACAAACAAATAGATCACTGTCAAAACTAATGAGGAAATAAATCACTTTTTTTTCAGTTTCTATAAAGGCAAGACAGTTTGTGGACTTTCTCTCCCCACTCTCTCTCTGTTGTTTTCCAGAAAAAAACCCTGAAACATATGGTGATCATTGCAGAAAACAAATGCGTGGAGAAGAATTTTGATACAATCTCAGGTGCAATTTAATTATCCATGCAGAAGCTATATTCTTTGGTTTAAATGTATGATCTTCATTTCAAGGAGAACTAGGCATATATATTAACAGGTTTAAAGTTGTCTGTTTCCATAGGTTTCATTATGGTCTTTATGTCATGATTTCCGTGTCTATTTTAAGTACATGCCTACAGTATGTCCTCTCTTTGTTTTCTCTTCAGACATTCTAGGGTGCTTGGAACAACATACATTTATGCCAAAAGTTCCTCATGAAAAGTACAGTTCTGTGATTTTGCCTGTGGAAATTTAGTTACCCAACAATGTATTTATCACCCCAAATTGATTCTGGGCCATGCATTGGTTTGTGGTAACTCTACTGTAAACAGTGTTAGGTCTTGACTCCATGTTCTATAAATTCTTACATTTATGTACGGGGCAGGTGGGGTTAACGGTGTCTCTGTGTGCATTTATTTTTATACATATTGCTATTGCTGTATGGACAGAAAATAAGACATTTTCTGCTTCTTCTCAATCCATTTTATTGCACTGTCTAACAATATCTCAATAATAGGCAGATATGATAATGAATAGATGGAAGGCTTTCTAAGGAGGATTTAAAGTCTGCCAGAATTGGGAAGGAGGTATTAAAAATGTTAAGTGTTGTATGATATTAAGGTCTAGTTTAACTGTAGGATATCAACAAGGCTGTTTTCTGGCTGCTTTCAGATTCTTTCCCCATAACCCTGGCAGAAATCAAAAAGGCTGGGTCACCAATCAGCACAGCTGTCTGGTGCCAGCCACTCCATTAACAATGGGTAGACTTCCTTTTTCCCCTATGAATGAACTATTGCTAACTTACTTTGTGCATAGAGAAACAGACTTACTACCTTTGTTATCCAAGCAATTTCTTGTTTGTTCTTTCCATCTTGTTTTCTTAAAAGAAGTATTTTTAACTGCAACGATCTCTTCTTTGTACAGATGGAATATATACACTTAGTTATTATTTTGTGTTAGTTCAAAAATTAAATGCTATCCAAGGTATTTGCTATACATTACTTTTGATAATTTTTTGTCCTGTGGCACTAAATAAAACATTAAATCAATAGAGATGATTGACCTGGAGACAAAGTATAATTGATTTGGGTATTTCAGTGCCCCTGTGACAGCATTTTAAAAGTTGATAGCTGGACAGATAGTTGTACATGGTTGTACTTAATTTTATTTTTTTTTTTTTTACAGAAGTCTGAATTTTTGTGCAACAATAACGGACATATGGAATATATGCCAACTTTTTATGAATTTTGACCTCTCTCCTGCTTTGATGTGTTAATTAATCCTCCTATTTCTATTATAACCACACTACTAAGGAAACAATTTTACAGAAACTTAACAGATGGATTTCAGACTCCCAAATCACCGTGACTACCCAGTAGAACCTGAGTACCTAATTCATAATACTGCTTCGAGAAATCTTTCCAAACATCACCCAGAGTAAGCCATATGTTTTTAACTAGAAGAGTAGAGCAGGCTAGGTTTGTTCAGCATTCTCATAGATACAGTTTTAAGAAGAAGCTGCATTTCAAAGATGTGAAATCCTCCAACATCTACATATCATGCATGCTATGGACATTACAAAATTAACAGATATGTTTCAAGTGCAAAAATTTATTTTACTAGAATGACGGAAGAAAGAAAGGAGCATGAGAAGAAAGGTCTGAATTTCACGTAAATTCACAGAGATTTATTTAAGTGATGGACCAAATGCCATGTGTTATGAAGTACCCCAGGGGTCAGTTGAAGTCAGATGTCCCTATTGTGTCCGATCCTAACTTCTTGAGCACCCCCAGCTTATTGGCTGTGAAAAGCAGAAAAGTCCTTAATACTGTGTAAGCACTGCTCAGCAGTACCTGAAGCAGCGGTATGATCATGTGTTTTGGTCACAAATCAATACATACCTCCATACAAATAACTCTAAGGAGAATAAACTCTGTCCCAGCACAAAATGCATAAAATGTCTGTGTGTGAAGGAAACAGAGGTCAGGAATCAAAAAGATCACTTTTGACCATTTTTATAAACAACTGTTATTTTCATACCAGTCCATTTATACATATACAAGGAAATAAAACCTTTTTGGTTTTTTTTGTTTCCACTCCCCCCCCCCCCCCCTCCCCCCAGCATCTGTGGGTTTTATAATTTCAAGAGCCATGTGATATAGTTTAGGTCTGACAACTCTTCCCACAGCTGAAGTTGGCCAAGGAAAGGAATTGATCCTTCTCTAATGAGATGAAGCTAAAAAATGCAAATTACAGCTGGACATTTGCATTACATCTTTGAGAATTGTATTTTGGTTTATATTAATTACATTACCCTCTTAATATGTAATGGGAGAGCTGTTTTCCGTAAGCATTGGCTTTGGGGGAAGCTGTAAGCTCTTTTATAAATTGGTGAATCTAAATTATGTTCTAAGTCAAAGGAATTCTACAAGGAAAATAAAATAAAATTATAGAACAGAACAGAACAGAACAGAACAGAACAGAACAGAATAGAACAGAACAGAATAGAATAGAATAGAATAGAACAGAACAGAACAGAACAGAACAGAACCTTCTTAATGTGTACCTGCTATTTAAATACTAAATTGAATCAAATAGCTAAATTCCAAGGTAAGGAAGCTCCGAGAACGGAGGGGAAGCTGCTGGAAGCTGCAGGGGAGGGGGAGGGGGAGGGAAGTTCCGGGAAGGGAAGTTCCGGGAAGGGAAGTTCCGGGAAGTTCCGGGAAGTTCCGGGAAGGGAAGGGAAGGGAAGTTCCGGGAAGGGAAGGGAAGGGAAGGGAAGGGAAGGGAAGGGAAGGGAAGGGAAGGGAAGGGAAGGGAAGGGAAGGGAAGGGAAGGGAAGGGAAGGGAAGGGAAGGGAAGGGAAGGGAAGGGAAGGGAAGGGAAGGGAAGGGAAGGGAAGGGAAGGGAAGGGTTTCATTAGTGGTATAAACTTAGGAAAAAATTTCTGTGCAATGAATTCTGAACTACATTTTAGCCATCTGACCCAGAAAAAGAAAAAGAGTATTCCTGATTTCAGTTTGGGATATTAGGCCATTGGTAAAATATTTTCTAAAGTAACAGTGATTCTAAGTATTTTAGGAGATTATCCCCATATAAAATGAGAAAAGAGTCTCTTTTCCTCAACTATTTTTGCTTACTTGCTTTCTTCTTTCCTCCTTTCTTACTTCTTCTCCTCTTTTCTGACAACAGTAATATTATTAAAAAAATAATAATATTTAAAACTGGTTCTAATAGAAGTTTGTAAAATCTGCTTTCCAAAGTTTTCTAATGATGCAAACCCCACCACATACTTTGAGAGCTTCTCCCATTTTGTGTCTTTAACATGAAAATACTGTTTAAGTCTTATTTTTGGGCCGCAACTCTATTCTTACTAAAATTAGCTATTTATTTTCTGTGTTAAGAAATCATTTAAGGGAACATTAGCATGTGATTCTTTGTGTGTTAAACTAAGGGTTTCTTAAGTAAAACAAAGCAAAAATACTTTCCCCTTCCAAGGTGATACCTTAGAAGTATTGTAATGAAGGAGTTAGAGTCTTCAGAAAAGTGTTGCCAAATCACAGAGTTAACTAGGTTTGAAAGACCTTTGAGATCATCAAGTCCAATAACCTAAAAGTAATCTTGCTAGTGTCCAGACTTTCAACAGTAATGTAAGCCTAACAAATTACTTGTTCTGCTTCTAAAGCAGAATTTCATGTAGTCTTTTGGAAATTCTCAGAGATAAATTTGTTGATTGCTGGAGAGATGAGCCCTTTTTGTATATTCTTATTCATTCTTCAGACATATTCCTTTAGAGCCTTGACCACCCAAAGGAAAAATAATTGTTGAGAAATATCTTTAAAGTGTATCTCTGTGCACTGTTGTCTACTCAGTAGAGATGAATATGTCATGAACTATCTTTAAATCCATTCTTATTTCTTCATATATCTGTCTGCTTACTACTCAGTGTCATGGTTTAAGCCAGCCTGGAAATCAAGGCTCCACAGAGCAATTTGATCAAACACCCTCCTCTTTTCCCACTTCAGCCTGGTGGTATGGGGAAGAGATATAAAAAAAAATTATAGGTTGAGATAAGAACAGGTAATTACTTTGAAGGAAAATACAGTAATGGTAAATAATAATAATAATAATAATAATAATAATAATAATAATAATAAAAAGGAAAAAGTGATGAGCAATGCACTTCCTCACCACCCACCACCAATGCTAGAAGCCCCTTCCCAAACCCAACGGTGTCCTTTCTGGATAACTGCCTCCAGTTTATATACTGGGCATGACATTCCATAATATTGTATGTATCCTTTTGGACAGTTTGTATCACCTGTCCCAACTGTGCTCCCTGCCAGTTTCTTTTGCTCACCTCCTCGCTGGTAGAGCACGAGAAAAAGAAAATTCTTTTGCTTAGGAAAAACACAACTTATCAAAAACCTAAAACCCATTCTCATTCCAAATCCAAAATACAGCACTGTAACAGCTCTATGAAGAAATTAACTCTATCCTACCTGAAACCAGGACACTGACTCACAGAAGAAAGCTGATGGTCATTTTTAAAATTCCATCCTATTGATAAGAAATTGGACCTTTAGGATTCTAAACATACTACAAAATTTGAAAGAAGAAATGCAGTATGAGCAAACATTTTGGTGGCTCAATTCTCTACAGAACAAGGGAGAGGAAAAAGATAAAGAAACTGACACAAGAATTCTCTATGCAAAGCACAAGATAGGAGTCTCGTTTGTGAGTAAATCCAGGACAATGATTAGGCAGTTAAAAAATGACCTAGTCTTTCCAACAGTATGAAAAGATGACATGTAAGGCAAGAGAAACTTGGAACAATTATAGTATGAGGTACTAGTTGTCACATTTCACATGTTGCATTAGCAGATGTTCTGCACCTCTCCAGAGGCCACCAAAAAGACCTAGGGTAAATGACAATAATTAAATTCTAAGGTTAAAGACAGTGACTGATTTTTAGTAATGTTTGTCTGCAAAGGCTGAAAGAAGAGAACCATACCTCAAGATGATAAAATTCTCAATCTGGGAAAAAAAAAAAAAAAAACAAAAACAAACCCACATTTGAATATAACTGAAGTGTCAAAAGCTTCCCTATCTTTTCTGGTGAAAAAGTAACACATGTCAGATTTGCTATACTTCCAAGATACTTCATGGTCCTAAAACAAAATTGAAGTTCAATTAAAAATTAATATGGATCCTTTTCTTTATGAATTACATCCTGACAATGTCACATAGTAATTACAAATAGGGGGAATAAGTGACTCCTCTGAAGAAAAGAAGTAAACTGTATCTTAAAAAGATTGCATTACAAGTAGGTACTAGAAAGTTCAGCACTTTAATGTGCTGCTCTGATTTATAATCTCCTTTGTCTTCACCTTTAAACCTTGAAGGTATCAACATTTAGTCTCATATACACTTCTGGTACAAATCCTTACAGCTCTGCGTATCTAAGACTCATGGCCAATTTACAGTATCTGCTTCAGAAACATACTTTGAAGGCTGGTGTAACTCTTTAAGTCACATTTTATCTTTATGAGATGATTTTCTAATGATGCTGAAATTATGTTCATCTAACCTCAAACATGACTTACACCAAAAACTCAAAAGGACAGGAGAGACACAATAAGAATGCATCTGAAGAAAACTCTGAAAAATTGACCACAGTTCATCAAAATTAAGGATACTTTTTCCCAAAAAGTGGAGAGTATATGACAAGTACCATTTTTTTTAAATAAAAAAAGGAAAAATAGCAAAGAAATCTTCAGATCTTTGATAAGAAATAAATGAACTTTGTGTTTATACTCAAATGTGTGTGTATGCACAATCACACACACACACCCCCTGACTCTCACTTGAATTAATAAGTAAACTCTATGTGATGTACTACATTCTATTAATGACATGTCTTGAAAGATTAGATGATTGCTAATACTTGATTGGTATGCCCTGCCTGTTGGTGGGATCTAAACCATAAAATGCAGGCTATTAAATGCCAAGCGCCTTTAAAATAGTATCTTATTCCCACTCACAGAAATAAAGAGTAGGGTTATTTTTAAATCTGAATAAGTGTGTTTTGTGATTTTCCATGTTGTTGAAGAGGAAATTAGTTTTAATATCCTTTACTCCTCCAAACAGAATATATAGTTTAAAAAATTATTTTTTTAAGTTAGCAATGTATACAGAATGTATGCAGGCTACATATATAGTAAGAAATATCAAAGTATCTTTTGTGGGGAATTGTTTGAAAATATAAATAAATACAATATAAAAATATAAATAAAATGCTTATGCACTTTCCCTAAGAGATTCTTTGTTTGTTGTTTTTTTTTTTTTTTTTTTTTTTTTTTTAATTCTGAGGTACTATTATTTCCTTTTGTGAAACCATCCTTGCTATTTTTAATCAAATTACAGTTCTATATCTATCCTACATGTCTTGGATGACTAGCATTTCCAGCAGTTTTAGTCATTACTGAATTTTATTTTATGGCTTTGTCGATTAAGGTATCACCCAGAGATGCTTTCTCAAACATGGTGTAATATCGGCTTCTTGCTCATGCCTCCTCTGCTTTCAATTAGCTATCCTATACAAGCAGGAGATTAAATTAATGTTTTATAAAAATGAAGGTAAAAATCCAGTACTATTGATATAGCCTATTCTCAGAATGTTTTAATGATCTGATAGACTATGTAGCTCCTGCAAAGAACCTAATTTATCTCTCATATCTGGCTGCCTGTCAGACATCAAAATATGTCATTCTGGGGCATAATTCAGTGGATTTTATTTTTGGATATCTGTGTCTTCAATTAAGATATCCAAACTTTATAATAGGTGGCATTTGAAAGTGTGCAATGGTTACAGGTTATGTGGGAATATACAGAAACTACAAAGAATGCACACCAATGGAAGTCTTTTTGCCTATTTTGCCAAATGCCTTTGCATTTTTGAAAGGCCTATCTTATGCAGCTTTTTCAGAGACTTTCATTTGTGTTTTACTCTTGGTTAATGTGTTTTCTTTTGGATGATGTTCATGTTTTGGGGTTTTTTTATGTATGAAATTATACCATTTGTACACATTTCTGTATATTTGTTGTTTTAAAATGTTTGCTACTTTATGAAACTCTTTTGTAGAACTAAACTTCAAAACCTGTCAGGCAAAAAACTCCCAAACCAACCAACCAAACCAAAACCAAACCGAAACCCAAACCCAGACCAAACAAACACAAAACAAACAAAACCCCAACCAACAAACCAAAAAACCAACCAAACAAACAAAAATCCCAAACAAACAAACAAAAAACCAACAAAAACACACAAGAAAGCAACTGTTATTCTTCTTCATAAAGTGTTTTCAAAATTATCAGAATGCAACTGATGAGAGGAAATCTACTTGGTTTTGCAAAGAACCTACAATTTCTCTAGAGTATGAGATACTTTAGTTTTGAAAAAGTCTGTATTATACTCCAGGAATGGTTTCTAAACCTTAATAGTGTTAATTATGCCATCGATCATGGCAAAAATGAAGAATCAGATAAATTCTGCCTTACTGGAACTGAATTATCACTCAAGTTTCTTAACATATTAGCATTATTTAAAGATTCATTTATTTTTAAATTTAAATTTATTATAAAATACATTTAGCTATCAAAACACTGATTTAATCAACTTGATTAGAAGTTGGAGATGATATAAATGCATAAATTAAATGCATAAATTTATAAATGTAAAATAATAAGAATGATTATCAGTAAATAAATGTAAAATATGATCTGGTTACAAAATGGGGTGGAAATATTCGCTCTACATCATGAAGTATTGCTCACAATATACCACTAAAATAAAGAGAGAAAAAAAATAGTTTTGTGATGTCAGTATCAGCTTTAAATGAGAATTTTATAAAACTGTCATGACACATCAGTTTTCTCATTGGGCAAAGTTTAATCTAACCAATGTTTGGGGTATTTTCCCCCCTTCCTCTTCAGAATGGAATATCTAGATAAACTGTGTAATTCTTCTTTTCAATACAACACTACTGTTCTTATTAAAAATGAGTCTAGTTCAGCATGATGATACTGGTATTTTGGGTTCTATTAGAACAGCTTCTGGAGTCACAGAATACAAAGATAAATTAATTGCTTTTTCAAAGAAAGTTTCTCAAGCTAGTGTTTATGAAAATTATTTTGGAAGTGTAGGACTATATATACTAGTGTTCTAGACAAAACCTGTAGCAGTTATCTATTTTATTCTTACCTCCCCAGTGGTAAAACCTGGAAAACCATGTCTTTTTTTCTGAAGAAACCAAAGCATTAAAACTGGATGTTAAACAAAGTTTAAATATAGCTTATATGATTTTGCTTTAGGTTTTTTGTTTGTTTCTTTTTGCTGCTATTCTCTAGAGCCTCTTTTTAATATTACTTCTGCTTTCTTCTTTTCAAACTTTAAACAAAAGAAAACAAAGCCAAATATTGTCAGTCAAATTTTTTTGAAGTGTTTACTGCTTGCTTTGTTTTTCCCTTCTTGTGTGTTAAAGAATTAGAATAGCTACACTGTACAAAGCTACATATTCTACTGCTGTTGCTGTTGAAAACAAGAAACATAAGTGATGACAAACTCCCCTAAATTTAAATATACAAATATAGGATATTAAAAATGGAATATTTAGTTAAACTTCCCCTACTTGTCTGATAAGTAGCCTGAATAAAAGTGAATGGCACTGAAAATTAGTTTTATTCAGGTGTGAGTGTACTACAGGATGAACTAGATTACATAACATACTTCAGCCAACATTGGCAGAATTTCATTGTATTTTCAACTCAGTGCTGTACTGCTAGGTAAATATGTAAATGGTGTACTTTGGAATTCCTGTGAGATTGTGCAGGATTCAATTATGATTCAATACTGAATGATAATGTCATCTTATTTGCTTCAAGGAGCAAAACATTTTGTATGTGTACACTGCTGTTATGATTATTAAGCTGTTAAAGAATTAGTTGCTACAAATTCCTATCTACTTTTTTTTTTTTAGACCAAGGGGTTACTTGCTTAAACAGGGAAGCTTCAATGAAGAATATATGCGTCTCACAATTTTCTTTTGCTTCTAAAATCCCTGTTTTGTTATTGATTGAAATTGACTTCATGTTGCCTGGATGAGGTAAGAAAGATGTCTCTTAGTTTGCAGAAATTTTGATTAAAGTTAGGTTCTAAAGCTAACAGTCTGAAAAGAGTAGGTTTGACAAGTTAAGGTCGTATCTAAAAAGCTCCCTCAATGTTTGGGGCGATTTTTTGTGCCATGTATGCTCCTGGATAGCCCTTTTATTTCTCTTTGACATGTTTCCATTGACAGCTGCTGCAGCATAGATTTTTCTATGGCTGGAGAGTCTAAAACCTTCTTCCTTTCCCCCATCAAAATTGCTGGGGCAGTTAAAGTAGCCTACAATTGATCTGTGAAAGCACCAGAAAGCAGTGCCCTGCCACCATCATTTCCCAGAGGAACAGAGGTAGGTGAATATGTAGTTGAGTTCATTGCACAGAATTTTGTCCATTATCACAAAAGAAGAGTAGTTGTCTAAATTAAATATAGATTACCAATTTACTCTGAGATGTTGGAATTACAACAGGAACGCTATCTGTGGATCACAGTTTCAAGAATTTTTTTTTTTAGTATTCATTGCAGTATGTTTGATGGATGTTTCTTCTGCTTTTTCCTGAAATTATTGCCTAAAAGTTAAAGTATCCTAAGTTTTTAAAACTGCTATAGATTCTTTGAAAACTCATTACTTGCTGTAAAGTATTGTCAATGATTGTGTTTTGAAAGAATTTACAGGAACATGTAAATCTCACTTAAAATACATTCTTAAATGGAATTTCAGATTTTTCACCATGTATTGTCTAAGATTGCTCATTCAAATGCATTTAGGTAAGAGGGGAGAAGAAATGAAAAGCATAATCCCAGATCACAGACCAGGTGCTTTTTATTCTTTGTCTTTTTCTTCCTTTTTTAGTGCATGATGCAGAGAACAAATGACCATCTAAACCTATTCTTACAGGTCTGTAGTATAGCTCCTTTTCAACTTTTTGTTAAAGGGAAATGACTAGAATGATTTGAGCTACCTTATATTTCACTGAAGTGCCTTAGCACTCGCCCGTCCCCAGCCACTAATAAATCTAATACGTATACCTTCTGTATACACCTAAGTAAAGAAGCTTAGGCTGTCTCAGATTTGTTACTGACTTCAAACAGATAGATTTTTCTATTTGTTTGCATGTTACCAAGAAACTCATCTATGTTTCAAACCTAGTATGTTGAAGAAAAGCTTTCCTATATCCATTTTAAGTCACATAGAATTAGAGAAATTGAAATGTTAGCACTTTTTTTTCCCCTTTCATTTTAATATAGATATTAAAACCCTATCTAACTTGGATGTCTCAGTCATCAGAGGAAAATGATGGAAGCAGAGTGACATCAATGAAACGAAGGCTTTGTCAGGTAGCCACTTTGGTCATCTTTTGACAGCAGCTTAAAAAGTTGATCTGTTTAAGACATATATTATACTTACCTTGATGTCAGTGGTCAGCATGAGTCCTGAGCCCGAAATGGGGTCATAAACGTTGCTTATGTTTAATTTTTTTTTATCTCTAAAGCATGGCCAAATTAATGATTCATTCTCTAAAGTGCTATAAATCTAATGATTTATTCATCACTCTGAAGAAATATGTATTCATTTTTACAATAAATGATTCAACTTACTTCTTCCTGTTTTTCAGGTAGAATATGTGTGCTTCACATACCATTTATCCAAGACACCAGGGGACATCAGAGTTTAAAGCCATCTCTTAAAACCAAAGAATAGTGGGAAAACAATTCAATCAAAAATGCTCCCTTCCTTCATTCTTAATTTTTTTTTTTTTTTTTTAATGTTAAAAAGAAAACAAAACAAAAGAAAGAAAGAAAGCAACAATGGCACAATAAAAAGTTATCACAAACTTTCCATCTAAATATAACTCGGTAGGTCAAGTGTTTTAAAAAGATATCTGTTACATAAATTTAATGTCCAGCAATAGGTGGTTCCAAGAATAATCAAAAGCCATCTTGCCTAAAATGGGACTGGAATGAATATATTGATGCTTTAGACCATCATGAAAGAAAAAAATACTGGCTCAGTGACCACTGAGGAAGCCAGGTGGCTGACTTATTCCCTCCTACATGTGTGACATACTGTTATCAGTCATCTGCTTTGCAGAAAGTATTAGAGAATCATAAAACCTAACAAGCAAACAAGCAAGCTAAAACATCTAACAAACAACCCCTCCACTCAGCAAAGCCCTCTGGCAAATATTTCCCATTTTTCAGTGCTAAATTATTAATTACTGATCTCCAGTCCGAAAGCTTGCACTCCAAAAGTGAAAATAATAATATCTGATGAGGAAAATGGGCAAAAGCTGGAATTAAGCACCAACTCTTAAAGTGTTGAAAACCAATCAGCTGTAATCTGTACACAAACAAAAGTAAGAGATTTGGACAAGATGATGACAGTTATACACGTGGAAATAATCTTTTCTTTCTTTCTTTCTTTCTTTTTTCTTTCATTTTTTATGTGGAAGTTGATAGAAAAGGCTGAAGATCATTTTACTACCAACAGACACCATCAACCCAGACAGCTTACATCAGGATGAATTGCTAGAGCAGCAATCACTGTTACAGTTCCTCTCATTTAGAGCCTTAAACCTAACTATTCTGAATGAAATAGGAGGAACATTTGTGTGGTTATTGGTCTTATAAAAAAGTTAGACTTTGAAGATCATTAATTCAACAAATGCATTACATAACCCTTGTTTTTCTTTGTATTTTATCAATGAAGCTACAGAAATAGGAAAAGCATGTGGTGCTCATGAAAAAGTTTGCAGGAAGTTCTGTACACTCTTATTCTATAAGCATTTCATCAGGTGTGATCCTCATGCAATTCATTCTCTGCTGTCAGAAATGGTATATTATAAAAGAGAAAAAAATCAAGGTTCAGCATAAGAAGTTAGAATGACAAGTAAATTTGGAACCTCACAATGGCTCCTAATTTATTTTAAGCTGACTTCTTCCACTTCTTATTATCTTTCAGTCTTTCAAACGTTTATCTCCACTGATACTATAGATTTCTAATTGAAATTATTTCAGGAAATATGTTAATTGCAGAAGAGTCCAATTTCATCTCAGTGTTGTGTTGGCTATGCAAATATAACAGTACTTTCTGAGGTGAAAGTGCATACCTCCACAAGTTTTACACTTGCTAAACAGCTAAGTCATACAGGAATTTGACAAACAAATTCCTGTGACACATTTTTATTCCAGAAAAACACTGAGACAGGGTTTGGTTTAAACTTACATGTCCTGGGTTGTAGTTTAGGGTGTATTCTATCACCATCTTCAGTTAATGGCCCATCAATGCCTTTTGCATGACTCAGAGATAACTCCTGGAAGGATTTATCTCTCTCTTTAATGGGCCATCAAGGCCCTCTTCCATGACTCATCATCCCATTGTGAGATGCTCCGCCCATGGGGAAGAGCCAAGCATTCTCACCTGGATATAAGCTGGGATTTGGGACAGTAGAAGTAGCCCTCACCCACTGGATTCCCAGAGGACCGGAGCTACCAGACCTTTCTACAAGATTTCTGTTTCAAGAAGACCACCTCGTCTGGACTGTCTCCATCACCCTGATCAGGTTGTATTCTGACTGTGTCACTGGTTTTTCTTTTTTTGTATTTATTTTATTTTATTCTATTTTATTTTTTCCTTTTCTTCTCATTAAATTTTATTTCTGACTTAAAGCCTCTTACTTGGTTTGTTTTTAAACCACAACATTACATGACAAGATCTTCAGAGCATCCAAGACTGGCGTTTAACTCCCAAACTTCTGCTCCAGCTGCAACGTCTTTACTTCTCAATTGTCAAAAATATGTAATTATAATAATAATAATTTTATGTATATGTATATATATATATATGTAGTGTTAGCAGCTGTGAAGAGGTCAGTTCAATATCAGCATTTGATCTAACACCATTTAATTACACTTTAATTGCAAAGAGCAGGTGAAGTCCAAAGAGATTTTACAGATCTTGTCCATGTGCCAGGCACTTTATTCACTCTCTCACAATGCCAAAGAGAGTGCTTTTGGAAAGGCAGAGTAAAAGCCAGCTTTTACAACCTGCACTTTGGAGAAATAAGTGGTGCATCTTGATCCTTTGCCTCTGAAACCACTTGCATGCCAGTGCGACAAGATATTGGATTCAATGAACCACAGATCTGGTTTGCTATGCCTATTTCTGTGTGATTTATTATAGCATTTAAGTTTAGAGGAACCTTTTGCCCCATGAACACTGGCCTCAGCAGTACTGCAGTTACTTGAAGGTCAAAGGAGATGTCATCCGACAGACTCCACCATTCCCTAAGGGTCTCTGAAGTACAGAAATGTATAAATAGTATCTAAGTCATCTCATCCAACCTAGATTTCATATGCTTCATCCCTGGAAAAAATGTCTCTTCTATATAGTGAAAAAAGCCCACTAAAAATTCACAATTAGTTAATCAAAAAAGAAAATCTGAAATTTGCTAAATCAAGTGGCTAAATTTCCGTAGTCCTTCAACAGGCTACAAATCAATTTATTTGTCCACAAAACACATTCAATATGGCCAGCTGCACCATCCCTACACATTTAAAATCTTTGCAACTAATTGCTTGTATTCTGTCTGTCTTTTAATGAAAGCCATGTTTCCAGTGTGTCTGGAAACACTTATTTAATCCCCAAAGTACTAAGGAAAATCTCTTCCTATCCTTTCAAATCTACTATCAGACCTAGCTCTAATGCAAACTGAAAGAAACCTTAAGAAGTCTGTTATAATTCACTTTTCTTCCATAAGATGTAAAGAATTAGGAGCTACGTGGGACAGAAATATTTGAGATACAAATCTTGCCTTTTCCACAGTTCCAGTTAAAATTAGTGAAATGAGTTCTGAACAACACTTCATGGGTAAAATCCATCCATTTATAAGTTTACTTGAGCAATAGATAATTCATAGAACATCAGTGCCAGAAATGAACATTAACTGGTTTGAAAAATTAGTAGAAAACAAATGAAAATTTCTGCAGACCAATAATACACAAAGATAAAACGTATGTTGATACACATTGCCTTTATCATTGCATTTTCAGCAGTTCAGTATGTAATTTATAATTGTTTCTGTCTCTGTAAATATCTGATGACAAAAAATGGTAAAATATAACCCTATTAATCCTGCGTAATTCTGATGTCTTGCTGAAAGTATGCAGCACCTTGCATCTTTAATAGATCCAGTTAATGTTATAATGTATTCAGTGTGAGGTTCTTGGAGGGAAATCTATATGCAAAAACTACTTTTTCTTCTTTATCATGTGATGATTTTGATCTTGAATACTAATCAGGTATTTTGGTACCTGCTACATGGTGGATACTATTTAAGAAAAATGCTACAGAATTATAAGATACATTTTAAATACAGATTCACATGATGAGCTGTGTTCAGAAAAAGATATGATTTTTCAAAGCATTTTAAAACAGGTAATAATTTCTAGAAAATGTTTTTGCCACTTAAGAACCTGGACCTTTTATTAAATATGTAATGTACCTGTTTTTCATCTTGTCAGTGTGGACTTTCGTCTCTGCTTAAAAACAGAATTATGATGAACTACATTAGTTTCCAGAGACCATACAAGAGTTGAAAAGTTAACTGGACAGGATTAAAAATAACCCAAACAACAACAACAACAACAAACCAACAAAAACTCACCAAAAAACACTAAAAAACCACACAACATCTCTGAAATACTCCAAAGCAAAATAACTGCAAACCTGAGATAAACATATTCTAAACTATGGATTATCTAGTTTATTTAGCTATAATGTGAAGTGAGTTTTAGTTAAAAAAATGGGATCTGATAGATTTCTAAATGAAATTAGTAGTTAATCTCTTTTATTATAAAGGACTAATTAATTGTTCCCTGAGAGTGAATATTAGTATCCATTACATTGAGCTTTTTTTTTAACTGGTAAATAACAGATATGATTGGAAAGGGGTTTAAGTTTTTATAAAGGTAGACAAAAAAAATAGTTTGCACATAATGTTAGACTTTTATTCAGATTATTTTTTATACGTGTGATTTTTGTGTCGAATCACTGAATAATTATATCAAAATTTTCAAGGAAATATAATTCAACTTACAGTATTAATAAAGCTACTTTGAAACAGCTTACCAAAATTTGCATATAAAATTTTGCCAAAATGTAGTTAACATTGAGTTAACTAAAATCACACTCATTACACATGTTTATACAGCGTACAAAGGTGTTAGATCATGGAGTGTTCACATCCAATGTCTTCAGTTATATTCTGCCTTACAATTTGTATGATTTTTTTTTTTACTTAAAGAATTTAAAACAGCCCATCAAAGTTGATACTTGTCTAAAAATATCTTCAAAACATTTCAAAGCCGTTTTTTCTTCTCTTAAGATCTGATTCATGAGAGATGCTTCTGCCTGAACTAAGAGGAAAACAAGGCCATATGGCAAAGTCAATAATATAGATTTTATTTAATTATGAATATGAGATAGAAAAATAGAAAGAAATACAAAAGATCGGGGATGTGGGGAGTGGGAGGGAGGAAAAGGCAAAAGATAATCACCACCTTGTTATCCTAGTGGATCCATCATCATCCCATTGGTCCTTCACCCTGAGTCTCTGGGTGGTAGATGTCCCAATGACATCAGAAGTTTTTCATAATTTTTACATTTGAGCTAACAAAGGGATTAATACT
Source organism: Sylvia atricapilla (assembly GCF_009819655.1). Classification (NCBI taxonomy): domain Eukaryota; kingdom Metazoa; phylum Chordata; class Aves; order Passeriformes; family Sylviidae; genus Sylvia; species Sylvia atricapilla. Next base: position 58,327,709 of record NC_089174.1, read on the forward strand.
CATTGGCTGCACAGTTCTCTTATTCCATTGGCTAAATAATTTCCTCATTTCTCATGCTAATTAGTCACATGCTTAGTCTTTCTCTTCTGTTCAGTGAGTGGGTTTCTTGAGTAGAGGGCTGTGAATCAGCAGTTGTTATCTTCCCCCTTCTGGAATTATATTTGCCCAGTAGGAGCTGATTTCAGCAAATTTGCTGAGTTTACTTTCCTGGTGACCCATAAATTCTGGATTATTTGAGTCTGTTATCACTGATACATTCTTCTCCTCCAGCTTTATAAACCTCCTGACAGGTCTGAGATAATACCTATAATACATAAACCTTTCAATTACTAGGTTTTCTGTGAGTAATTTGATATTTGTCTACATGCCTCTTCTTGGTAAAAAAATAATAATAATCTTGCTTCTCCTAACTTCATCAGTATCAATAATGAAAACTGCTGAGACAGTTTTCATGTCATAAAGCATGAAACAGCTGAGAATTTATAGGCAGAATTGCCAGCAAATTTTTATTTATTCATGTTATAAAATATAGTTAGAAATTAGCACTCTTTATCAATGTGCTGGTTTTCATTTAAAAAAAAATGTTTATTCACAAATTCAAAAATAAATAAATTATGATTAGAGAAATTTATTATAAATGTTTTTATTTGTAATGTCTTTCAGTTAATTTTTGTTTTAATTGTGCTTTCTTGGATTCTTGTGTAATTGCTGTATGGAAAATATTTCAATATTAGGGTGAATTTACATTTTTTCATATTGTCTCTTACTCTTTGGTGGAGCTGTGCTTTCTCACACCATTTCTTTATATTTTATACAATAGATAATCCCCCTTTTAAAGGGGTTTATCAAGACAAATTTAAATTCTGTATAATATTTGAAAACCTAAAGAGCCTCAGGGTTTCTCAGTCACATAAGAGAGGAACTGAAAGTGTTTTGTCAAACATAGCAGTGTTAAATTCCTGGAGTTTAAGGGAACAAGATTTTCACAAATTACTTTAAAATCTGTGCATTAGAGATTTGATTTAAGTATTTCATGCAGTGACTTTCTACAAGTCTGCGTAGGCCTTTGTATTTGAGCAACTGCATCCTAAGTTCTGTGTTAACTTCAAAGAAATGTGAGAAGAAGAATTCTGCAATATGGCAATGCCCAGGCAGAACACGGGGAGCGTATTCTATCCGTGCTAAGTGCCACAGCTGAAATGAAGTTAATTCATTGCAGCTGTAAATGTCACCTGATGTTTTAGTTTTAATCAGTGTTAACTGACATTGAAATGGTACCCGGCTAATTACTATGCCTTTCAATTTCAAGAATATTGCCTGCTCTTTCGATGTCTCTTTTTTACTATGTTTACTTGTCCTTTTTTGTTGTTATTTTACAGTGTGATGTGGAGAGAATAAATTGGTTTTTTGCCTTCTATCACTTTGCATCATAATTAAATCAATTCAGTATCTTTTATTTTTAAGGCCATCAGAAACCCTTGCATGCAAAAATTTTAATTTTGAGGGAAAAAAATCACAACAGGTTTTTCATGACTGAAAAATATGGTCATGTTTTGCCACTCCTCTTCTCTTACTAATCTATGTAAAACACAGGTATTCCCTAATAAATACGTGATTTTATTTTTTTTAGTTATTACTGGACATTTTACTTTTCTTTGGGACCTTTATCTCCTCCCACATAATCCCACTGAAAATTGTTCAAAATCCAAGTGAATAACAATGAAAAAATATCATGTTTCTAACTCTGACACACAAGAGAAGGAATATTTAGTAATTTGATTTGTGTTCTTGCCTGTTGCTTGTTTTATCTTTCAAGAACTGAAAAATGTGTAGTTTGCTCTTCATAAGAGTTTATAATCTATTTTGTCAAAGAATATGCTGTTTCTACTAATGCGGTAGAAATTGCTGATTTCCAAGTTGAACATACACATTAAAAACTTGCAGTTTATGTTATCTAACAGCTGTTTTGCTGCATCATTCTTACATGTACTTTATACACTACTCTTGATGAGGCAGTGTACTTTCTTCACATGGATTGCAATTTAAATATTCTGTGAATAAAAATTGTCTTTACAACATTTTTGTCAGTACTGTCATAATGTTCAAGATTGCAGAGGAATAGTCATTAAAAATATTACAGAAAAAAATTCAAACAAAAAAAAGTAATAAATATAAGAATTTGTCATAGTGTGAGGACCTAGGAACAGTGGGGGCTCTTTGGGTGGATAGATGAACCGAAAGCAATGGATATGGTCTCCCTTGACTTCAGAAAGGCCTTCATCACTGTCTCACAACATCATCATAAGCAAGCTCATTCTGGATGAGTGGACAGTGAGGTGGAGGGAGAACTGAATGAATGGCTGATCCCATAGAGTTGTAATCAGTGGTTCAGAATCTAATTGGAAGTCTGTCACTAGTGCTGTCCCAAAGATTCAACACTAGGCCCAGTATTTTTTAATTTTTCCATCAATTACCTGGACAAAGGGGCAGATGCCTCCTCAGCAAGTTCCCTGATGACACAGAGCTGGGAGCAGTGGCCAATACCCCAGAGGGCCGTGCAGCCCTTCAGAAGGGCTCGACAGGGTGGAGAGGTGGGCAGAGAGGAACGGTCTGAAATTCAGCAAAGGCAAATGCAGGCTCCTGCACTTGGGGAGGAATAACCCCAGGCACCAGCACAGGCTGGGGGCTGATCTGCTGGGAAGCAGTCTGTAGAAAAGGAGGTTGGGGGTCCTGGTGGACAGCACTAAGCCAGCAGTGTGTCCTGTTGGCCAAGAAGGCAAATGCAGTCCTGGGGTTCATTAGTAGGAGTACTGCCAGCAGGTCAGGGGAGGTGATCCAGCCCCTCTACCCAGCCCTGGAGGGACTTCACCTGGACTGCTGTGTCCAATTCTGGGCTCCTCAGTTCAAGAGAAGATACAATGCTCCTGGAGCAGATCCAGTAGACTGTGACAAACATGGTTAAGGGACTGTAGCATCTCCCTCTCATAAGGAAAATAAGAGGGCGATGGGCCTGCTCAGTCTTGAGAAGAAGTGACTGAAAGGGGGCCTCATCAACATACATTAGTACCTGAAGAGATGGTGTTAAGAGGATGGAGGCAGGCTTGGTGGTATTAAGCAATAGGAAAAGAGGCAACAGGCAGAAACTGATGCGCAGGAAGTTGCACCTCAATATGAGGGAGTGTAGGAAATGGAAATATAGACACTTCCACACACACTGAAGTATTTTATTAGCAGGCTTCGGAGAAGTTTGGATTGATGTAATAATAAAGTTACACAGACATTAAGCAGAAAAATTAGACATATGTTCCTATAAGAGTAAGTAAGAATATGCCTTAAATAAGTAAGAAACTATATTGGGTAAGATAGTGAAGAGCTTTCAAACGCAGTAATGTGATTTTACAGAGTGACTTAAGAGTTCAGATGCAATAATAGAGGCATATGTGTGAACGTGAGATAGAAAGCTATTTGGGTAAAGGCAGATGCAGTGTGGTGGAATTAAGCAAAAGTGATTGGTTAGAAACACAAAATAAACTCTGTGGCAACTTTCCATTGGATCAAAATGTTATATATTGCTTTGTAAGAAACTTGTGACTACTTCTGAGCTATGACAGACTTCTTGTTTCTCTCAAAAATCTTACAGCCTCTGAAGCTAATATTTATCTCAATAATAAATCATTTTAGCACAACAGTCATCCCATTCCTTCATTAAAGTATCAATAACAAGGAAAAACTCCTTTACTCTGTGAGTGACCACCCACAGAAACAGCTTGTCCTAAGAGGTTGTGGAATGTTTCCACTGGGGATATTTATGAATCATGTGGAAGAAAACCTGTGCAATGTGGTGTGGGATGACCCTGTTTGAACATAGGGATTGGACTAGCTGACCCATTGTCAGTGGTCACCCTGACCCATTTGTGATTCTGTGATTTTGTGAGAGGGTGACAGTGCAGGACCTGGACAGCCAGAGCTCATCCTATTGCCCCCAGCCACAGAATAGGACAGGATGAAGGACATCCAGGGACTGCCCAAATTCAGGTTATCAGATACCTCCCTGGGGTCTGGGATAGGCCAAGGCCAGAGGGGGCCATGGCTGTGCAGGGCAGGGCTGTTAAGATAGATGTCCTATGGCATCAGTGGGGCAGGCAGTGTCGGCCTTATAGGTACTGGGAATTCCTGTCCCAATAATAGCTAAACAAATAAATAATAAAAAATGCAATAATAATAAAGTGTAGTGCTAGCACTGAGCAGCTGGGAAGGTTCACTTTTCGTACGGCCATAGAGTAATGTTATACAAAGGTCTGAAATCCTAAACTGACCAAACTTGAGGTGCTGTTACAACCTGCCCCCATGAAGGCACAGAGTAACCTCGGTCCTTTTTAATGGATCCCTTGGGATGGATTAGAGTGAAATGACACTGAATGTTCAATGTTTGTAACTATATATATATGTAGGGTTTATTTTAGAACAATTTGAGTGCAATGGAAAGCAGATATGTATCTGTTTCAGTTATTATCATCTACTAGAATATAACAATGTGAAAGCATAAAAAAATTACTTTAAAAAGTTTAAAAAGGAAGACAAAGAATGCGAGAAAAAAAAAGAGTAAAAACATCATGATCTGTAGATCTTGTGAAGAGACTTGACTATTGCAACCTAGATGTCTGTGGGTCAAAGTCATGGTCACAGTCTTGATCCACTGGGGGTGCAGGAAAAAGCCTGCAAAACACAAAGTCTGATGTTTCAAAATCATCTGTCTTGGTGGGGGAGCCTCCAGTCTTCTGGTAGAAGGCCTCAGAAATTAGTCTCGGTGCTCCTTGGTGATCCTTCAGGGTCCTTCTAAGACCTGACAGCTGCTTCACATCAGTGCAGCCAAAGTCAAGTCAGTAAAGCCCTACCAGACCTTTCTGGGGAGGAGAGAGGGAGTTTTGATGTGAGTTGTGTAAGGGAGGGCAGTTAGCATGATAAGAAGCGCCATCTCGCCTTGCAGGATTTGGCTGTTAGCAGCCTCAAGGCCTCCTTTGTAGCCTTCAGACAGAGAAAGTTCACTTCCTCTGTGTGTGCAGACTAGCTATTACATACCTAAAAACATTATCGTGAGGGATGCAAACCTCAGCAAAGCACCCCGGAGCCTCCACAAAATGGGCAAGAGTTTTGAGTCATTAATAGTCTTGGCTCTCACAGGTATCCCATACAATACTTATATGACCCCTATAAATGCATGAGTCCACTGATCAGTGGACACTCCAAAAGTGATCTAGAGAAATGAGCCACCTAAAGCAAGCTGGTTAATTTGACAGATATATTTAAATGTAGTTTCAAAGCTTTTTCTGCATAAGAAAAAAAAAAAAAAAAAAAAAAGGATAAAAAATCACGGTTATTAAAAAGCGTATATTTCTTCCTTAAAAGTGATTTAAATGTCCAAAGTCTCATGAGTTTCAGACTTAACTTAAAATCATAAACCATACACTTGGAAATAGCTTGGGAACTTTTCTAGCTACATAATGTGCTGAAAGTGTACATTGAATGCATTAACTCCTCAGTTATTTGATATATCTGTATCTTTGCTTTATTAATTTAATTTTCATCTATATTTTATTTTGTAGTTTTTGGCACACTAAATCTTACAGCTTTTCCAAATATATACTTGATTGACCTAAATTTTCTTTTTTTTGGGGAGTAATTTGCTGTTTCTGCACAACCTTGAAAACTAAAGTATAGGATGAAATAGAATAATCAAAGCATTATTAAAAATACTCCTGAGAATTTCAAGTCTTTAATTAACAGACTGCGAATGTTACAGCAAGAAAGTGTTTGAAACATTTGATGCTTGTTAGTTTGCATAACAGAATGTAGAAATTACTGTATAGGCAGAGAAAAAAGTAGAACTCTACAGTACTTTGTATTTGATTGAATTTTAATCAGAGGTAAATGAAGTTTCTCCAGAAATACAGAGTCTTGAATAAAATAAGAAAAATAAGGAAAACCACTAGATTCTTCAGTAACCTGAAGAATAAGCTTATTCAGAGTGAAGCTTCTTTAATAAAGGTATTCTAGTGATAAGAATCAGACACATTAATATTTCAAGACATTTAGAACTTAATAAAATATTTAATACCTGACTAAACCTTATGTGTACATTGTAGAACATCCCAATATTTTTATACTTATAACTTCACCTTGTGACTCTTTCCACTAGTAAATATGACAGATTTTTAAACTAACCTAGAGTTTCAAGATCTAGCAGAAATCTGCTTTAAGAATTGTTTTCATAAGTTGAGTCCTAAAAATCTAAACACTTGAAAGCATATCAGTTAATCAGTTTTCAAGTAAGAATCAAATAGTAAAATTAAACTTTACTTCCAGGATCCACCAGAAAGGTAGGATGTTTTAAAACTAAATTATAAAAAACATCTCTTTAGCCATAGTGGTTATCTTGCATAACCATTTATTTGTAGGTTTCTTACTTTTCCAAAGAACACTCTGAAGTATCAAACATTATTTCATACTCTGCAAGTCACTTTTCATTCTGCTGAAGTTCTTTCATTTTTAAATAAACTCCATGTCATAGGAGGAAAATGAAGAGTCTCAGTCTTAGAGGTGATATTTCTTACTCTTCTACAGAAACCCTTCATAGTTTACTGGTCATTGTTGCTACTCTGCACAAAGTAAGGTACTTTTAAGGGACTGAATAGCAATCAGTTAAAGAATAATACAGAGTACTTGAATATTGGATACTACATATAGGTTCCATTTTTTGTATCTTCTTTTGAAGTTTCACTTTTCATCATTTAAAGCACTTGAATAGGGCTTAGGGGAAGCATTTTGCATACTGATAGAATCTTTCATAAAACAAAATCTTCTTTTCTTAAAAGGGTAATTTCCTAAGTTTTTCTCTGTTGAAGTTTTAAACTTCCTGCCAACTCAAATCAGATCTTGTGTGATTTGGTAGAGGAAGTCTCATGGGAGTAAAGGCTCACAAAGATTCATTTTTACAAACCTTCAAGTTTCTCAGAGACAAGAATAAATGAGTATATTTCTGAAAGAAAAAAGGTGATGCAGGTGAGAAATGGACTGATTCAACATCTCATAAATATTATTTCCATTATAAGAATACTCTTATATTTCTAAAGTAATTCTTGAGTGATCTTCAAGAACACATTTTATTCTTCCTCATTCTGTGTGGTACGCTTGAAATAATGCTTCCAAAGGCAGTCATTGACCAGTATTCCATTTAAGAGACCCCAAAAACCCAAGCACCAACTCCCTGGACCAAAACAACAAGATACATTAACATTTTTTTATTATTACAGTTGTTGAAGTAAAATGTTAATTTGGTAGATTAATTCCAGAGATCATCGCTGCACCTTTATGTATATACAGCACTGGCTCTGATTTTTGTTATTTTTGTATGAAGAGATGTGAGAAAAATAAGTGGTTGCTTTTAAATATTGTAGCACATGGGAAGAAAAATCTGTGTTGAAAAGATTTTTTTTTTCCCTAACGAAGTTATCAGTGAAATATTTGCTTGAAAGAAATGGCTAATACAGAAAGCAGAAGGGAATCCACCTTATGGGGTCAGCTTCAATATTATTCCAAACACCAGTAGGCAGAACACATTTTTTAAGGTGGATCAGCTGTTTACTAATATCTGGGGGAAAAAAAAAAAAAAAAAAAAAAAAAAAAAAAAAAAAAAAAAAAGATGTAGTATGTGGTATCACCTGAAATAATTTTGAAAAACCATAATATCTATTTTTTCAAGGTATACGCATAGTGCTGAATGTTATAAACGGGCCAGGAGACCTGCTCCTTTGAAAAGCCTTTATTAGTCAGTTCTTTCAAGGGGGAACTCAAGGGGTCGCCTGCGCCATCGCCGCTCCTGTCGCCGTCTTCGCTCTTGTCACTGCTGAGGATCAGGTGTCAGGCGAGTCTGCTGCTCTCGCCGCAGCAGAGTCGGGAGTTCTGGCCTCGCGGGAATCCCCAGGAATTGTACTGGGCTCGTGTGGTCTAGGGGTGTCACTTTTTCCCAGTCTCTTTTTGGTCATGGCGAGGCGACAGAAGCAGAATTCAGTCCTTAGGAAGCTGAGGGTCTTTTTGGTGTTGTAGTGTCTCCTTTTTATCTAGATTTTGTGCTGGGTCGTGGCTTTTGGGTCCATTTGCCAGCAACTGCACTTCGGTTTTGGAGCGGTGCACCATGGAAGTCTTTGGATTTTCCTATTAGGCGGGGCCAGCAGTTCGAGGAGCTGGCGGGGAATGGTGACAGTCTAGCCCGATGGAAGGGGAGGGAGCCCGGGGTTTTAGAGGGGGTACACAACTCGGAATAAGATTTTTGAGGGTACAAACTTTGGTACAAACAGCTTAACAGACAGGTTACAACTGGCATAACATTTGAAACAGTACAACTTTTTAACAAATGACAGACTGTGTAAGAAAATGGGAATCTCTTACATTTTATTCATTTTAGTCCCCCCTCTGTTTCTTTGATCGGGCCTTTGCCCGCATCAATTGGCAGTTTTTGATTCATGGGAGTATATATTTTTTAATTTTTGGTATTGGTTATATATTCTTTCGGCTTTATTTAGTTCTTCAGTTTGGGGTTCTAGTCTTATTATATTTGTGGGCCTTGGGACATTTATTTCAGTTGGTTTGGGGCTTGCTTGAATGGTTGCAGTTATTGGTCGAATTAAGCAGGGGAGTATGCAGGGAAGGAGTAGAAGGCTGGCAAGGATGCTTATTACAATAAATAAGTCAATAGGTAAGTTTTTATCAAGGGGTTCATCTATTTCATTCAGTGGCTTTTCTTTTATTAAATTTGCAACTCCTTTTGGATTGTTTAATTTTTTAGGGTAAAACCATTCTCTTATAGGGCACTCTCCAGTTAGGCGCTGCATAAATGTTGCAGCAATTTTTGCCATCCAATATTGCTTTTCATTTTTCTGGCAAGTGGATACTTGGGTTATATTAAAACACGTGGGAATCATGTGAGTGTGAACTCTTATAAGGGACTGCAGATTCTCTTCGTCATAGATGAGATGGTAGCCCCTAGAGCATGTTCCTTTGGCGTGTTTGCTTATTAATGGGACTAAAATTAGTCCTTCCAAGAGTCCAGTATGAACCATTATCTCGATCTCACCTGGTCTTGCCTCTTGGGTTAGGGAAGTGGGATAGTCACTCTTAGAGCGTGCTTCTTTGGTGGGTTTGCTCATCAATAGGACTATAATTAGTCCTCTCAAGAGTCCAGTATGAACCATTATCTCGATCTCACCTGGTCTTGCCTCTTGCGTTGGGGACGTTATTTAGCTGGCCTTATGGAGTTTCTTTCAGTGTGCTCTCACTTTTTCAGTTTTTGATTAGGCTTTCTGTGGTGTGCCCTATAAGAGATCTGTAATGATATTATTATCACAACCTTTTTAACACTTTATAATAACTTAGAACAACAACTTACAGAGAACATTTTTCTATGATCTAATGGGGCTTTGGTTGTTTTTTGAAGGTTATTTTAAGTGTGTTTGGATCTCTAATGGTAGTCCATTTAGAGGGAGTCTTTGCTGGGGTAACAGAGTCACTGGGAAGTGGCAATGGTCCTTTTACTTGGGATATGTGTGTCCAGCCTTTTTCTTGGGTCCTCACTGCAGTGTGGGTTGTGAGCAGGACTTGAAATGGACCTTCGAATTTGGGAGTTAGTGGAGTGGTGTTCCAAGATTTAATTAGGACCCAGTCCCCTGGCTTTATTTGGTGTACATCTGCATCTAAGGGGGAGGTTTGAGGAAGATACCCTCTTCTTTTAAGATCGGCCAATGTTTTTCCAATTGTTTGAATATATTCTTGAGTGGCTGCCTCCCCTTCTAAATAATTTGCAGTGCTGTAAGGAGTTAGTAAGAAAGGGAGTCCAAACATCATTTCATATGGTGAAGCCCCTATGTCTGACCTTGGCCGAACTCGGATTTTCAAGAGTGCTAGGGGCAGACATTTTAGCCAATTCATTTCAGTTTCTGTTATCAATTTAGTCAATACATTTTTGAGGGTTTTATTCATCCTCTCAACTCTCCCTGAGCTTTGGGGATGCCAGGGTGTATGCAACTGCCATTTAATTCCTAAGGCTTTAACAACATCACGCAGGACTTGTGCTACAAAGTGGGGGCCTCTGTCTGAATCGATATTATTTACTAGTCCATACTGGGGGATGATGTGTTCTAGGCAATTGTGCTCTAAGTTTGGTGTGGGTTCCCCTGAGAGGAATTGGGCAGGATTTAGACTTTTTGATGTGATTAGCTCCAAATCACTAGTGCCGGTTAAATCACTTCATATTTTAAAATTCTAGAGTCAGTCAGCTATTGTTGAGCCTTTTGGCTCAACACTGTCCTGAGATCATGGGGTGTGTGTGCAATGATTTTTCCCTGCAGTGTCAGTTTTTGTGCTTCCTCCACAAGAACAGCTGTGGCTGCTACAGCCTGGAGGCAAGCCGGCCACCCTCTTGCAACTGGATCCAAAAGTTTGGAAAGATATGCGACAGGCTTTTTGTGTCCTCCCCATTCTTGGGTTAATAGTCCATAAGCTATTCCCCCTTCAGAGTTAATGAATAGGTCAAACTTTTTCTTAAGGTCTGGGAGACTCAGGACAGGGGCTGAAGACAATTTTGTCTTTAGGTCTTTCAATTGTTCTTCATTCTTATCTGTCCATTTTACAGGTTCAGGTTGGACTAATTTTTCATATAGAAATTTAACACTTTGGGAATATTTTTCTATCCACAGCTTGCAATAACCAAATAGTCCTAATAATTTTTTTATATCTCTTTTTGTGGTTGGAGCTGGGATTGAGAGTATACCTGAGATTCTCTCAGGGTTTAATTTCTTATACCCTTCCCCAATGAGGTGTCCGAGGTATGTGACCTGTGATTCTACAAACGGTAATCTGTTCTTTGACACTCCCCGTATTTCTCTCCCCGATATTAGGAGGTCATCTACATACTGCAGGATTTGCACATTATTTTTAGGGATAAACTGTCTTAGTAACTCTTCTAGGGCTTGCCCGAAGAGGTTTGGGCTTTCAGTGAACCCTTGAGGAAGACGAGTCTATCTTAGTTGCTGCTTTCTCTTACTTTCAGGGCACTCCCATTCGAAAGCAAACCAATCTCAGCTTCCTTCTGCCAAAGGACAGGCCCAAAAAGCATCTTTTAGATCTACTACAGTAAACCAGGAATGCTCTCTAGGGATCCTGCTCAGGAGTGTGTAGGGGTTTTGTACCACCGGGTGCCTGGTAATTGTTTTTTTGTTTATTTCTTTTAGGTCTTGTACTAATCTAAACTTATTTTCTGCCTTTTTACAGCCAGAATAGGGGTGTTGTGGGTTGACATACAAGGTTCTAATATTCCTTCTGTGAGTAGATGGGTTATAATTGGGGTTAGTCCTTTTTTCCCTTCCAGAGAAATAGGATATTGCCTGACCCTTATAGGAGGTGTTTTTTCTCGCATTTTTATTTCTACAGGTGGGATATCTAAATATCCATGTTTTCTCTCCTCGGCCCAGACTTCTGGCTTGATTTCTTTCAAGTCTCCAATAGTCAGCCTCATCATTTGTACCACCATTCTTCCTTCTCTAGGAAGAATCCCTACTTCCAACTGAACTTGCAGGTCCCTTCCCAGCAGGTTACTGTCTACTTTGGGTAGATATATTAAATTAGTAACACATCTCTAGGAATTTCCTTTAATTTCTATATTTTCTATAACTGAAGCTTTGAAAGGCTCCCCTTCTGCTCCTAGGACTTCACAAGTTTTTCTTCCAATCGCAATTCCAACTGGAAGTCGGTTAATACATGATTTATCTGCACCAGTATCTCCTAAAAATTCAAATTCTTCATGTTGGGGACCTACTTCAAAAGTTACTATGGGCCCTTCCTGATGTTTCATGGGGTCCCCTAATGCATAGAGCCCATGACACCCCTAATCCTCCTTGACCTCTCCTTTCAATAATTTTTCCAATGCCTCTTGCTCCCTTACGACAGTCTCATCAAATGACAATTTTTTGCAATGTTTTTTTAAGTGTCCTATTTCTCCACAATAAAAACAGGCTTGGGTCTTTCTTGGTCTCTGAGGAGTACCCCAAGGTGGTGGGTTCCTTCCTCTTCCCTTTTCTGGTAAAGATTTTGTGTTTCTTTCACCCCTAGTATCCTCTTTGAGATTTCTTACACTCTCCCTGGCCACGGCTACCATAACCCTGGTTTTTGCTTTTCTTTCTTCTTCTCTCCTAAGATATACTCTTAGGGCTTCCCTTAATAATTCATTTATTTCTTGGTCTTGCCAGTCCTCCATCTTTTCAAGTTTTCTTCTGATATCTGGCCAGGATTTTGTGACAAACTGTAACTTTAATAATATCTGTCCCTCTGGGCTATCTGGATCTAAATTGGAATATTGCTGGAAATTCTGTCTGAGTCTGCTCAGCCAGGCTGCTGGGGTTTCATCTTTTTCTTGGGCCCTGTCAAAAGCTAATTTGGTGTTGCTACTCTGAGGAACTGATTCTTTAATACCTCTTATCATTAGGTTTCTATAATCTTCCATATTTCTCCTCCCTTCTCCTCTGTTTGGGTCCCACCCTGGGTCAGCTATTGGCAACTTCTGGTCACCGGGGGGGCCCATTCGGTTTTCTCTTTCCCAGATGCGCATTCCTGCTGCCCTAACCAGCCGAACCTCGTCTGGATTGAAGAGTATATTTAAGATGGAGTTTAGTTCTCCCCATGTATAAATATTTGGGCCCAAAAACTGGTCAATCTGGTTGGCAATTCCCACTGGGTTTTCAACTAGATTCCCCAGCTCTTTCTTAAAATTTCTGACTTCTGACGCTGTTAAAGGTGCATTGACAAACTCTATTCCTCCAATAGCCCCACCCATCGGGACCCCCCTTAGGGGAAACAGTTTGGTTTTTGACCTGGTGTTACTGTAAGGTCCTTCTGGGGTTTTTATTGCCTGGCAGGATGCATTGTTTGTTGCCAGACCTAGCTCCCAGCTGTGAGGGGGTGCAGGGATTGTGGATGGTGAAGGAGAGGAGGTTAGACCAGTGTTAGGAAACGGCAGAGGGTAAGAGGGGTTATAAGCTGGGGGAGGGGCAAGTTGGGGAAAGAACAGGGATTACAGTTTGAGAAGGTGGGATATGATTTTTAGATGAGGTTGGAGGATTAGTAGGGATAGTTTGTAGTACTTCGGGATAAACTGGAGGAGGAGGCAAATGTTCTAAGGGGTCCCAATTATGGCTAGCTTCTTCTTGGTTCTCCTGCTTTTCATTCCTTTGTTTCCCTTGCTGTAACTTACATATTTTTGCTGTTTCATTTTTGACTACTTGTTTCTGCCAACAGACAGCATAGAGTATTTGTTCGGTAGTTGAATCCCCTCGACATTTCAAGTATTGAGTTAATTGTGAACACATCCAGGGGTCTCTAGTTCCACACCATGGCCATTTTTCAGGTAAATCTAGCTTAGGCCAAGCCCCTATGCAATAATGGATCATCTTGATCCTGTCCAAGCTTTTAGTGGCTTCATCAAACTCCCATAGTTCTAACATTTGTCCTAGTGGACTGTCTGGTGGAATATTTTTTATCTTTTTCTCTCTTTTCTCTTCAACTGGCTTCACTCTACTTATGTATGCCCCCATTTTCACTGGGTTTTAAATAAAAACTACGCTGTTCCTACTCTGACAGAAACTTTACTTCAGGGCAACACAAAGCAAAACTATCTGACTTTGTTTTAATTAAACTTTTTTAAGGTGCCTCTACACACACACAAGTTTAAAGGCGAGCAACTCAAATTTTAACTCTCACTCACTCTTTGAACACTCATATGTATTATTATTTTTTTTTTGTTTGTTTTTTGTTTTGGGCACTACCCCTGCCAGTGCTCGGATTGTTCCACAGGTAGCCTGGTGACCCGCCCTTAGGGCCTCAGCCACTACCCCTTAGCCAGCACTCCTTTTCTCCCCTGTACGTCAGGCAAATCCCCGTAAGTGGCTGGTCAACCAGGGCCTAGGGTTCCAGCTACCACTTACTGCCAGGATTTGGACATCAGCATGCGATGTACTTACTCACCCTACCTAAAAGTCCCTCGCACTTTGGGACTTCCCTAACTTCCACTCCCCTGCACCTGGACAGCCTACCTCTTCCCTGGGTACCCCCGACCAGTTCTACCTCTCCGTACCCGGACAGTGTACCTCTTCCCTGGGTACCCCCGACCAATATGACACCCTCGAACCTGGAAAGCGTACCCAAGATACCCCTGACCAATGCAGACTCTTTTATCCCAGCACCCCGACAGCTACCCCAGCCAGGCTCTAAAGCACCCCGAAAGCAGCCTATCTTTGCTACCCCAGCCGGTACTCAGACGCTCTGGGCCGTAGCCTCAGCCAGTGCTCTTTATCCCAGCACCCCGACAGCTACCCCAGCCAGTGCCAACTCACAAGCCCTGAAAGTAGCCTGGGCACCCGCCCTTAGGGTTCCAGCCTCTACCCCAGCCAGCGCTAGTTTCCTGTGACAGCCCAGGCTATAACCTCAGCCAGTGTGGTGTGTGCCTCACACTGATCGAGCCCTTTCGCACGCCTGAAATTGGCCCAAGTCTTTTCTGCCACCCACTTCTTTGATGTGCCACTTACTCTCTAAATTCCTCCGCACGTCCAGAGGGGGGCGCCTATGCCCCTGGAGACGACTCGGTCTCTCCCAGTTCACTCGCTTCCTGCTTTTCCCGGCCGGCCCCCTCGCGGGGGTGCGGAAACGCGGTATTCAGCAGTCCAAACTCGCTTGAGGGGTCCGAGGTGCTGGCCCCCCTCTCATTCACTCCACATTCGCTCGTCTCCACTCCCGCCACCGGTTGTTCTTACCGATGCTCCTCAGTGGCGTCCCGCGAGGCTAGCGAGCGTCGTCCTCTGGTCCGGGATGTCCAGCTGTCCAGGAGGTCCGAGGTCAGGCTGCGCCTTCCCGTCCAGGTCCTCTTCTGGGCGTGGCTTTGATCCTGGACGAGTCCCCAAATTGTTATAAACGGGCCAGGAGACCTGCTCCTTTGAAAAGCCTTTATTAGTCAGTTCTTTCAAGGGGGAACTCAAGGGGTCGCCTGCGCCATCGCCGCTCCTGTCGCCGTCTTCGCTCTTGTCACTGCTGAGGATCAGGTGTCAGGCGAGTCTGCTGCTCTCGCCGCAGCAGAGTCGGGAGTTCTGGCCTCGCGGGAATCCCCAGGAATTGTACTGGGCTCGTGTGGTCTAGGGGTGTCACTTTTTCCCAGTCTCTTTTTGGTCATGGCGAGGCGACAGAAGCAGAATTCAGTCCTTAGGTAGCTGAGGGTCTTTTTGGTGTTGTAGTGTCTCCTTTTTATCTAGATTTTGTGCTGGGTCGTGGCTTTTGGGTCCATTTGCCAGCAACTGCACTTCGGTTTTGGAGCGGTGCACCATGGAAGTCCTTGGATTTTCCTATTAGGCGGGGCCGGCAGTTCGAGGAGCCGGTGGGGAATGGGGACAGCCTAGCCCGACGGAAGGGGAGGGAACCCGGGGTTTTAGAGGGGGTATACAACTCGGAATAAGATTTTTGAGGGTACAAACTTTGGTACAAACAGCTTAACAGACAGGTTACAACTGGCATAACATTTGAAACAGTACAACTTTTTAACAAATGACAGACTGTGTAAGAAAATGGGAATCTCTTACATTTTATTCATTTTACTGAAGACACAAAAAACTCTGATGAATTGTCTTGTGTTGTGTTAAACCTAACAACAACAAAACCTTTGAAGAAAACAAATGGGAAATCTTTCCAAATGAGGTCAATTACAGAGTAGCTGCGAGCCTAAAAAGTGTAAAGCCAATAATTGCTCAAGTGCCATTTCTCAGTCATTCAGTTTTTATGCAGCAATGTAGAGCTGACACTCCAGGGCCCCTGTAGAGGTTTAAGGCAGATTTGGGAGGAAATCTCCTCAGAGGCTCCCCCTCCCCCCCTCAACCGTTTTGGAAATTAAAAAAAAAAAACAAAAAGCAACAACAAAAAAAACCAAACAGACAAACAACAACAACAACCACACACACGCACACAATAAAAAAAAATAAAAAAAAAAAAAAATAAAAAAAAAAACAAACAAAAAAGCCCAGCAACCACAAAACCAAAAAAAACTCCTTGGAGAGAAGTGGAAAGAACCCTGTAACCCTGTTTATTAAACAGGCAAAGCACTCCCCAGCACAATAAATTGGACAATACCCAATGACAAGAACTTTGCGCCACTCTGGAGAGATGACGGATTTAGAAAAGATGTCCCTCCTGGGGGTGATTGCTCTGTCTCAGTCCCTCTGACACTGGGAAATGTCAAACAGGATAGATCTTGGTGGGTTCCAGGTGTAAGCCCCCCACGGCACTCCCCCATGTCCTCAGTCCAGAAAGATTTTAACAGTTCCAAGGGAAGGCGAAAAAAAAGGGGAAAAAATCGGGAAAGAAAAACCAGGAAAAACAAAACACAAAAACAAACAAACAAAAAAAACCCACAAAAAAACCCACAAAAAACCAAAAAACAAACAACCCCCCAAAACCCCCCATAAAAACACCCCCCAAAGAAAACAGGAGGAGAAGAAAAAAGCGAAGCTTCTCCCCCTCTGCTAGACACACACCAACTAACTAACTACTAAAAAAAAATGGGAACAAAAAAAAAAGAAGAACTCTCTGTCCCGCGCCGTGTGTTGCTGACTCCGGATCTCAAGGCCAGTCAGCAGAGGAGCGTTTCTGAAAACAAGCTGCCTCTCCTTTCCCCCTGTTCCCAAATCCAACACAAACCCAAGAGGTGACTGGGGATACAAACATCACCCTAGGACATGTGTCCGTGTCTGTGATAACAGCACACCTGATCCTCTGACGCATAGCTGAAATTACTTTCCTGTTTATTGCTGCATTTACTTTTGATTGCTAATGGAAAAGGCACGTTTAGTGTTCTCTTGTGTTAGAGATGTTAAACTGAAACATTCTGCTTTAATTGCACAGACAGGAGTGGTTACTGCTTGAACACAAAGTAAAATGATTCTCCTCATAAAGGTGAAATCTTTGTGGGGAAGTTTTTCATAAATAATTGAAGTACAAGCAATTGTAATACTAACTAATGGGAATTAGGGGACATGGGCTTACAAACACGGCAATTTGTTTTGCAGAGCTGGGAAAAACTAGAGTAAGGTTATGGAATAAGATGACAAAATGCTTTCTTTTTCCCTTTCAGGCCTTTTAAATGTCTCCTTTTTTTGGTGTCTTATATCAATGCATATTGAAATGATGAAAATTTTGAAAATTTATTTGAAATCAGTTGCATCAATAAGTAGAAAATTTAATTATATCTTTTTAGTACATGTCTATACTGGTAAATAGCTTACCTCTCTATAGTTAGGTTAGAATAGGGTTAAACAAACTGCCAAGCCCTGTTTTCTTGGTCCTTTCATACTTTGACATCCAGGAGAGACAGAAGTAATCAAAAAGTAGAATTAGAAAGCTTGAATTAAGTGGTCAGAGTTAATTTTGGATTTATTTTTTTTTTTAGAATTGTAATACTAGATCAGTCTCTCTTCTTTAATAAATATTAAAGAAGTACATCTTCAATTTGTAAGATTATTTAATTGTTCAAGACTTACTGTTTTCAAATGAAACTTGCTGAAGCGTTACATGTATGCTTCTCTGAGCTTCGTTATTCATGTTTGGGGTTTTCTAAGTAGTAGCAGTAGTAATACTACTAAGGAGAAGAAGAAACAGAGATATTCTAAGAGCTATTTTATATTATTAAAATATAACATGATGATGA